>NC_092237.1:46452420-46649920 GCF_036320965.1 Panulirus ornatus
GCAAAGCTTTTACTACCTCTTCTCTGTTTACCAAATCATTTTAGAAAGGGTAGTGAATGGTGGGATGAAGAAGTAAGATTATTAGTGAAAGAGAAAAGAGAGGCATTTGGACAGTTTTTGCAGGGAAAAAATGCAGTTGAGTGAGTGATAAGAAGAGCAGGATCAGGAAGTAAGAGAAAAGAGAAAAAATGGCAGGAGGTACATAAAGAGAAAAAAAGGTTGCAAAGTAAAGGTTAGAAGGAGCAAATGGAAGCTAAAGCAAAATGGAGTGATAATGGGTGATGTGAGATGGAGGTATTGATTTAATTTTTAGAAAGGGCAGATATAAATATATAATTATAATATATAATATATACAAATGGAATTGAGGTAAATTATAATGCGAAGCAAATGGAAGATATGAGAGACTGTGCAATAGAAGGGAATATATGGGGAGGCATGTAAACAATGTTATTTGGGATGTAAGAGAAGGAAGAGAAAAGTGAGTATTTTGAATGTTTGTTGCAGGTTGTGTGATGTCTAGAAGTATGAATATTTGTATTATGATGTTAAATATATCAATATCTATAAGAGGCAAGTATGAAGCTTTGGTATGAGAGTTGGATTGAGCAGATGTTCGCTGATGATACAGCTGAGTGCTGATTCTGTGGAAGGTATACGGAGACTGATATTGGTAAGTGTGTGGAAGAAGTTGTAGATAAAGTGAAAAGCAAGGTTTTAGTACAGTAGGTGAGTGTCAAGGTCAATTGGGAGGTGAGTTAGAATGAGAAAAATGGAGGACAGTAGTGATGTAGAGTTCGGAGGGATCTGTCACGGATGACCATGGAAGCGAAGTGATCATAGTGGGAGGGGCGAAAATTTGGAGCTTAAAAGTGGGAAGTGCGAGAACAGATCTCGAAAGAAAAATGGGTATGTTTAGGAAAGTGTACATTGTTGGATGGAGGCTTGGAGTATGATAGTGTGTTCGCATGGATAAGCGTGTGGCTGAATAGATGTTGAGAAATGCAGAGTGGTGTGAGTTGGTATAGTGAGGGAAGAAGATAAGTTGAAGAAAGGGTGAAATAAAGAGCAAGGTTATAGGTAAAGAGGTGTTTAAAGGTCATGTCACATGGAGTGATTGATGGAGGAAATATGACAAGTAGGATATTGATATCGGAGTGAGATCTGAGAAGAGGAACCAATGGAAGCGGAAAGTGGATCATAAGGTGTGGGGTGAATAGAAAAGGGGGCAAGAAATAAGTTTGGAGCATTGTATAAAGTTGGAGTCGAGAACATTATCTCGGAAAGCAAAAATGGGTATGTTTGAGGGAATAGTGGTTCCAACAATGTTGTATGGTTGCGAGGCGTGGGCTATGGATAGAGATGTGCGCAGGAGGATGGATGTGCTGGAAATGAGATGTTTGAGGACAATGTGTGGTGTGAGGTGGTTTGATCGAGTAAGTAACGTAAGGGTAAGAGAGATGTGTGGAAATAAAAAGAGCGTGGTTGAGAGAGCAGAAGAGGGTGTTTTGAAATGGTTTGGTCACATGGAGAGAATGAGTGAGGAGAGATTGACCAAGAGGATATATGTGTCGGAGGTGGAGGGAACGAGGAGAAGAGGGAGACCAAATTGGAGGTGGAAAGATGGAGTGAAAAAGATTTTGTGTGATCGGGGCCTGAACATGCAGGAGGGTGAAAGGAGGGCAAGAAATAGAGTGAATTGGAGTCATGTGGTATACAGGGGTTGACGTGCTGTCAGTGGATTGAAGCAAGGCATGTGAAGCGTCTGGGGTAAACCATGGAAAGCTGTGTAGGTATGTATATTTGCGTGTGTGGACGTGTGTATGTACATGTGTATGGGGGGGGGGTTGGGCCATTTCTTTCGTCTGTTTCCTTGCGCTACCTCGCAAACGCGGGAGACAGCGACAAAGTATAAAAAAAAAAAAAAAAAAAAAAAAAAAAAAAAAAAATATATATATATATATATATATATATATATATATATATATATATATATATATATATATATATATTTTTCATACTATTCGCCATTTCCCGCAATAGTGAGGTAGCGTTAAGAACAGAGGACTGGGCTTTTGAGGGAATACCCTCACCTGGCCCCCTTCTCTGTTCCTTCTTTTGGGGAAAAAAAAAAAAAATGAGAGGGGAGGATTTCCAGCCCCCCACTCCCTTCCCTTTTAGTCGCCTTCTATGACACGCAGGGAATACGTGGGAAGTATTCTTTCTCCTCTATCCCTATAGAGGGGCAAGTATGAAGTCTGTTGGGGATGAGAGAGCTTGGGAAGTGAGTCAGTTGTTGTTCGCTGATGATACAGCACTGGTGGCTGATTCATGTGAGAAACTGTAGAAGCTGGTGACTGAGTTTGGTAAAGTGTGTGAAAGAAGAAAGTTAAGAGTAAATGTGAATAAGAGCAAGGTTATTAGGTACAGTAGGGTTGAGGGTCAATTCAATTGGGAAGTGAGTTTGAATGGAGAAAAACTGGAGGAAGTGAAGTGTTTTAGATATCTGGGAGTGGATCTGGCAGCGGATGGAACCATGGAAGCGGAAGTGGATCATAGGGTGGGGGAGGGGGCGAAAATTCTGGGAGCCTTGAAGAATGTGTGGAAGTCGAGAACATTATCTCGGAAAGCAAAAATGGGTATGTTTGAAGGAATAGTGGTTCCAACAATGTTGTATGGTTGCGAGGCGTGGACTATGGATAGAGTTGTGCGCAGGAGGATGGATGTGCTGGAAATGAGATGTTTGAGGACAATGTGTGGTGTGAGGTGGTTTGATCGAGTAAGTAACGTAAGGGTAAGAGAGATGTGTGGAAATAAAAAGAGCGTGGTTGAGAGAGAAGAGGGTGTTTTGAAATGGTTTGGTCACATGGAGAGAATGAGTGAGGAAAGATTGACCAAGAGGATATATGTGTCGGAGGTGGAGGGAACGAGGAGAAGAGGGAGACCAAATTTGAGGTGGAAAGATGGAGTGAAAAAGATTTTGTGTGATCGGGGCCTGAACATGCACGAGGGTGAAAGGAGGGCAAGGAATAGAGTGAATTGGAGCGATGTGGTATACCGGGGTTGACGTGCTGTCAGTGGATTGAATCAAGGCATGTGAAGCGTCTAGGGTAAACCATGGAAAGCTGTGTAGGTATGTATATTTGCGTGTGTGGACGTAAGTATATACATGTGTATGGGGGTGGGTTGGGCCATTTCTTTCGTCTGTTTCCTGTGCACAGGAGGATATGGATGTGCTGGAAATGAGATATTTGAGGACAATGTGTGGTGTGAGGTGGTTTGATCGAGTAAGTAGCGCAAGGGTAAGAGAGATGTGTGGAAATAAAAAGAGCGTGGTTGAGAGAGAAGAGGGTGTTTTGAAATGGTTTGGTCACATGGAGAGAATGAGTGAGGAAAGATTGACCAAGAGGATATATGTGTCGGAGGTGGAGGGAACGAGGAGAAGAGGGAGACCAAATTGGAGGTGGAAAGATGGAGTGAAAAAGATTTTGTGTGATCGGGGCCTGAACATGCAGGAGGGTGAAAGGAGGGCAAGGAATAGAATGAATTGGAGCGATGTGGTATACCGGGGTTGACGTGCTGTCAGTGGATTGAATCAAGGCATGTGAAGCGTCTGGGGTAAACCATGGAAAGCTGTGTAGGTATGTATATTTGCGTGTGTGGACGTATGTATATACATGTGTATGTGGGTGAGTTGGGCCATTTCTTTCGTCTGTTTCCTTGCGCTACCTCGCAAACGCGGGAGAGAGTGACAAAGCAAAAAAAAAAAAATATATATATATATATATATATATATATATATATATATTTTTTTTTTTTTTTTTTATACTTTGTCGCTGTCTCCCGCGTTTGCGAGGTAGCGCAAGGAAACAGACGAAAGAAATGGCCCAACCCCCCCCCCATACACATGTACATACACACGTCCACACACGCAAATATACATACCTACACAGCTTTCCATGGTTTACCCCAGACGCTTCACATGCCCTGCTTCAATCCACTGACAGCACGTCAACCCCTGTATACCACATGACTCCAATTCACTCTATTTCTTGCCCTCCTTTCACCCTCCTGCATGTTCAGGCCCCGATCACACAAAATCTTTTTCACTCCATCCTTCCACCTCCAATTTGGTCTCCCTCTTCTCCTCGTTCCCTCCACCTCCGACACATATATCCTCTTGGTCAATCTCTCCTCACTCATTCTCTCCATGTGCCCAAACCATTTCAAAACACCCTCTTCTGCTCTCTCAACCACGCTCTTTTTATTTCCACACATCTCTCTTACCCTTACGTTACTTACTTGATCAAACCACCTCACACCACACATTGTCCTCAAACATCTCATTTCCAGCACATCCATCCTCCTGCGCACATCTCTATCCATAGCCCACGCCTCGCAACCATACAACATTGTTGGAACCACTATTCCCTCAAACATACCCATTTTTGCTTTCCGAGATAGTGTTCTCGACTTCCACACATTTTTCAAGGCTCCCAAAATTTTCGCCCCCTCCCCCACCCTATGATCCACTTCCGCTTCCATGGTTCCATCCGCTGACAGATCCACTCCCAGATATCTAAAACACTTCACTTCCTCCAGTTTTTCTCCATTCAAACTCACCTCCCAATTGACTTGACCCTCACCCCTACTGTACCTAATAACCTTGCTCTTATTCACATTTACTCTCAACTTTCTTCTTCCACACACTTTACCAAACTCAGTCACCAGCTTCTGCAGTTTCTCACATGAATCAGCCACCAGCGCTGTATCATCAGCGAACAACAACTGACTCACTTCCCAAGCTCTCTCATCCCCAACAGACTTCATACTTGCCCCTCTTTCCAGGACTCTTGCATTTACCTCCCTTACAACCCCATCCATAAACAAATTAAACAACCATGGAGACATCACACACCCCTGCCGCAAACCTACATTCACTGAGAACCAATCACTTTCCTCTCTTCCTATATATATATATATATATATATATATATATATATATGTGAGAAACTGCAGAAGCTGGTGACTGAGTTTGGTAAAGTGTGTGAAAGAAGAAAGTTAAGAGTAAATGTGAATAAGAGCAAGGTTATTAGGTACAGTAGGGTTGAGGGTCAATTCAATTGGGAGGTGAGTTTGAATGGAGAAAAACTGGAGGAAGTGAAGTGTTTTAGATATCTGGGAGTGGATCTGGCAGCGGATGGAACCATGGAAGCGGAAGTGGATCATAGGGTGGGGGAGGGGGCGAAAATTCTGGGAGCCTTGAAGAATGTGTGGAAGTCGAGAACATTATCTCAGAAAGCAAAAATGGGTATGTTTGAAGGAATAGTGGTTCCAACAATGTTGTATGGTTGCGAGGCGTGGACTATGGATAGAGTTGTGCGCAGGAGGATGGATGTGCTGGAAATGAGATGTTTGAGGACAATGTGTGGTGTGAGGTGGTTTGATCGAGTAAGTAACGTAAGGGTAAGAGAGATGTGTGGAAATAAAAAGAGCGTGGTTGAGAGAGCAGAAGAGGGTGTTTTGAAATGGTTTGGTCACATGGAGAGAATGAGTGAGGAAAGATTGACCAAGAGGATATATGTGTCGGAGGTGGAGGGAACGAGGAGAAGAGGGAGACCAAATTGGAGGTGGAAAGATGGAGTGAAAAAGATTTTGTGTGATCAGGGCCTGAACATGCAGGAGGGTGAAAGGAGGGCAAAGAATAGAGTGAATTGGAGCGATGTGGTATACCGGGGTTAACGTGCTGTCAGTGGATTGAATCAAGGCATGTGAAGCGTCTGGGGTAAACCATGGAAAGCTGTGTAGGTATGTATATTTGCGTGTGTGGACGTAAGTATATACATGTGTATGGGGGAGGGTTGGGCCATTTCTTTCGTCTGTTTCCTGTGCACAGGAGGATGGATGTGCTGGAAATGAGATATTTGAAGACAATGTGTGGTGTGAGGTGGTTTGATCGAGTAAGTAGCGTAAGGGTAAGAGAGATGTGTGGAAATAAAAAGAGCGTGGTTGAGAGAGAAGAGGGTGTTTTGAAATGGTTTGGTCACATGGAGAGAATGAGTGAGGAAAGATTGACCAAGAGGATATATGTGTCGGAGGTGGAGGGAACGAGGAGAAGAGGGAGACCAAATTGGAGGTGGAAAGATGGAGTGAAAAAGATTTTGTGTGATCGGGGCCTGAACATGCAGGAGGGTGAAAGGAGGGCAAGGGATAGAATGAATTGGAGCGATGTGGTATACCGGGGTTGACGTACTGTCAGTGGATTGAATCAAGGCATGTGAAGCGTCTGGGGTAAACCATGGAAAGCTGTGTAGGTATGTATATTTGCGTGTGTGGACGTATGTATATACATGTGTATGGGGGTGAGTTGGGCCATTTCTTTCGTCTGTTTCCTTGCGCTACCTCGCAAATGAGGGAGAGAGTGACAAAGCAAAAAATATATATATATATATATATATATATATATATATATATATATATATATATATATATATATATATATATGTGAGAAACTGCAGAAGCTGGTGTCTGAGTTTGGTAAAGTGTGTGAAAGAAGAAAGTTAAGAGTAAATGTGAATAAGAGCAAGGTTATTAGGTACAGTAGGGTTGAGGGTCAATTCAATTGGGAGGTGAGTTTGAATGGAGAAAAACTGGAGGAAGTGAAGTGTTTTAGATATCTGGGAGTGGATCTGGCAGCGGATGGAACCATGGAAGCGGAAGTGGATCATAGGGTGGGGGAGGGGGCGAAAATTCTGGGAGCCTTGAAGAATGTGTGGAAGTCGAGAACATTATCTCAGAAAGCAAAAATGGGTATGTTTGAAGGAATAGTGGTTCCAACAATGTTGTATGGTTGTGAGGCGTGGACTATGGATAGAGTTGTGCGCAGGAGGATGGATGTGCTGGAAATGAGATGTTTGAGGACAATGTGTGGTGTGAGGTGGTTTGATCGAGTAAGTAACGTAAGGGTAAGAGAGATGTGTGGAAATAAAAAGAGCGTGGTTGAGAGAGCAGAAGAGGGTGTTTTGAAATGGTTTGGTCACATGGAGAGAATGAGTGAGGAAAGATTGACCAAGAGGATATATGTGTCGGAGGTGGAGGGAACGAGGAGAAGAGGGAGACCAAATTGGAGGTGGAAAGATGGAGTGAAAAAGATTTTGTGTGATCAGGGCCTGAACATGCAGGAGGGTGAAAGGAGGGCAAAGAATAGAGTGAATTGGAGCGATGTGGTATACCGGGGTTAACGTGCTGTCAGTGGATTGAATCAAGGCATGTGAAGCGTCTGGGGTAAACCATGGAAAGCTGTGTAGGTATGTATATTTGCGTGTGTGGACGTAAGTATATACATGTGTATGGGGGAGGGTTGGGCCATTTCTTTCGTCTGTTTCCTGTGCACAGGAGGATGGATGTGCTGGAAATGAGATATTTGAGGACAATGTGTGGTGTGAGGTGGTTTGATCGAGTAAGTAGCGTAAGGGTAAGAGAGATGTGTGGAAATAAAAAGAGCATGGTTGAGAGAGAAGAGGGTGTTTTGAAATGGTTTGGTCACATGGAGAGAATGAGTGAGGAAAGATTGACCAAGAGGATATATGTGTCGGAGGTGGAGGGAACGAGGAGAAGAGGGAGACCAAATTGGAGGTGGAAAGATGGAGTGAAAAAGATTTTGTGTGATCAGGGCCTGAACATGCAGGAGGGTGAAAGGAGGGCAAAGAATAGAGTGAATTGGAGCGATGTGGTATACCGGGGTTAACGTGCTGTCAGTGGACTGAATCAAGGCATGTGAAGCGTCTGGGGTAAACCATGGAAAGCTGTGTAGGTATGTATATTTGCGTGTGTGGACGTATGTATATACATGTGTATGGGGGTGGGTTGGGCCATTCCTTTCGTCTGTTTCCTTGCGCTACCTCGCAAACGCGGGAGACAGCGACAAAGCAAAAAAAAAAAAATATATATATATATATATATATATATATATATATATATATATATATATATATATATATATATATATTTATTTATTATGAAATGAATAATATATATATATATATATATATATATATATATATATATATATATATATATATATAGATATATATATTCCCTCAAAGGCCCAGTCCTCTGTTCTTAATGCTACCTCGCTATCGCGGGAAATGGCGAATAGTATGAAAAATATATTTTTATTTATTTTGCTTTGTTGCTGTCTCCCACGTTTGCGAGGTAGCGCAAGGAAACAGACGAAAGAAATGGCCCAACCCACCCCCATACACATGTATATACATACACGTCCACACACGCAAATATACATACCTATACATCTCAATTTACACATATATATACACACACACACACATACATATATACCCATGCACACAATTCATACTGTCTGCCTTTATTCGTTCCCATCGCCACCTCGCCACACATGGAATACCATCCCCCTCCCCCCTCATGTGTGTGAGGTAGCGCTAGGAAAAGACAAGAAAGGCCCCATTCGTTCACACTCAGTCTCTAACTGTCATGCAATAATGCCCGAAACCACAGCTCCCTTTCCACATCCAGGCCCCACACTACTTTCCATGGTTTACCTCAGAAGTTTCACATGCCATGATTCAATCCACTGACAGCACGTCAACCCCGATATACCACATCGATCCAATTCACTCTATTCCTTGCCCGCTTTTCACCCTCCTGCATGTTCAGGCCCCGATCACTCAAACTCTTTTTCACTCCATCTTTCCACCTCCAATTTGGTCTCCCACTTCTCCTCGCTCCCTCCACCCCCGACACATATATCCTCTTGGTCAATCTTTCCTCACTCATTCTGTCTATGTGCCCAAACCATTTCAAAACACCCTCTTCTGCTCTCTCAACCACGCTCTTTTTATTTCCACACATCTCTCTTACCCTTACTTTACTTACTCGATCAAACCACCTCACACCACACATTATCCTCAAACATCTCATTTCCAGCACATCCACCCTCCTGCGTACAACTCTATCCATAGCCCATGCCTCGCAACCATACAACATTGTTGGAACCACTATTCCTTCAAACATACCCATCTTTGCTTTCCGAGATAATGTTCTCGACTTCCACACATTCTTCAAGGCTCCCAGGATTTTCGCCCCCTCCCCCACCCTATGATTCACTTCCGCTTCCATGGTTCCATCCGCTGCCAGATCCACTCCCAGATATCTAAAACACTTTACTTCCTCCAGAAAAAAAAAAAAAAAAAAAATGTATATATATATATATATATATATATATATATATATATATATATATATATATATTTTTTGCTTTGTCGCTGTCTCCCGCGTTTGCGAGGTAGCGCAAGGAAACAGACGAAAGAAATGGCCCAACCCACCCCCATACACATGTATATACATACGTCCACACACGCAAATATACATACCTACACAGCTTTCCATGGTTTACCCCAGACGCTTCACATGCCCCGATTCAATCCACTGACAGCACGTCAACCCCGGTATACCACCTCGCTCCAATTCACTCTATTCCTTGCCCTCCTTTCACCCTCCTGCATGTTCAGGTCCCGATCACACAAAATCTTTTTCACTCCATCTTTCCACCTCCAATTTGGTCTCCCTCTTCTCCTCGTTCCCTCCACCTCCGACACATATATCCTCTTGGTCAATCTTTCCTCACTCATTCTCTCCATGTGCCCAAACCATTTCAAAACACCCTCTTCTGCTCTCTCAACCACACTCTTTTTATTTCCACACATCTCTCTTACCCTTACGTTACTTACTCGATCAAACCACCTCACACCACACATTGTCCTCAAACATCTCATTTCCAGCACATCCATCCTCCTGCGCACAACTCTATCCATAGCCCACGCCTCGCAACCATACAACATTGTTGGAACCACTATTCCTTCAAACATACCCATTTTTGCTTTCCGAGATAATGTTCTCGACTTCCACACATTCTTCAAGGCTCCCAGAATTTTCGCCCCCTCCCCCACCCTATGATCCACTTCCGCTTCCATGGTTCCATCCGCTGCCAGATCCACTCCCAGATATCTAAAACACTTCACTTCCTCCAGTTTTTCTCCATTCAAACTCACCTCCCAATTGACTTGACCCTCAACCCTACTGTACCTAATGACCTTGCTCTTATTCACATTTACTCTTAACTTTCTTCTTTCACACACTTTACCAAACTCAGTCACCAGCTTCTACAGTTTCTCACATGAATCAGCCACCAGCGCTGTATCATCAGCGAACAACAACTGACTCACTTCCCAAGCTCTCTCATCCCCAACAGACTTCATACTTGCCCCTCTTTCCAAAACTCTTGCATTCACCTCCCTAACAACCCCATCCATAAACAAATTAAACAACCATGGAGACATCACACACCCCTGCCGCAAACCTACATTCACTGAGAACCAATCACTTTCCTCTCTTCCTACACATACACATGCCTTACATCCTCGATAAAAACTTTTCACTGCTTCTAACAACTTGCCTCCCACACCATATATTCTTAATACCTTCCACAGAGCATCTCTATCAACTCTATCATATGCCTTCTCCAGATCCATAAATGCTACATACAAATGCATTTGCTTTTCTAAGTATTTCTCACATACATTCTTCAAAGCAAACACCTGATCCTCACATCCTCTACCACTTCTGAAACCACACTGCTCTTCCCCAATCTGATGGTCTGTACATGCCTTCACCCTCTCAATCAATACCCTCCCATATAATTTACCAGGAATACTCAACAAACTTATACCTCTGTAATTTGAGCACTCACTCTTATCCCCTTTGCCTTTGTACAATGCCACTATGCACGCATTCCGCCAATCCTCAGGCACCTCACCGTGAGTCATACATACATTAAATAACCTTACCAACCAGTCAACAATACAGTCACCCCCTTTTTTAATAAATTCCACTGCAATACCATCCAAACCTGCTGCCTTGCCGGCTTTCATATTCCGCAAAGCTTTTACTACCTCTTCTCTGTTTACCAAATCATTTTCCCTAACCCTCTCACTTTGCACACCACCTCGACCAAAACACCCTATATCTGCCACTCTATCATCAAACACATTCAACAGACCTTCAAAATACTCACTCCATCTCCTTCTCACATCACCACTACTTGTTATCACCTCCCCATTTGCGCCCTTCACTGAGTTCCCATTTGCTCCCTTGTCTTACGCACTTTATTTACCTCCTTCCAGAACATCTTTTTATTCTCCCTAAAATTTAATGATACTCTCTCACCCCAACTCTCATTTGCCCTTTTTTTCACCTCTTGCACCTTTCTCTTGACCTTCTGTCTCTTTCTTTTATACATCTCCCACTCAATTGCATTTTTTCCCTCCAAAAATCGTCCAAATGCCTCTCTCTTCTCTTTCACTAATACTCTTACTTCTTCATCCCACCACTCACTACCCTTTCTAATCAACCCACCTCCCACTCTTCTCATGCCACAAGCATCTTTTGCGCAATCCATCACTGATTCCCTAAATACATCCCATTCCTCCCCCACTCCCCTTACTTCCATTGTTCTCACCTTTTTCCATTCTGTACTCAGTCTCTCCTGGTACTTCCTCACACAGGTCTCCTTCCCAAGCTCACTTACTCTCACCACCCTCTTCACCCCAACATTCACTCTTCTTTTCTGAAAACCCATACAAATCTTCACCTTAGCCTCCACAAGATAATGATCAGACATCCCTCCAGTTGCACCTCTCAGCACATTTACATCCAAAAGTCTCTCTTTCGCACGTCTGTCAATTAACACGTAATCCAATAACGCTCTCTGGCCATCTCTCCTACTTACATAAGTATACTTATGTATATCTCACTTTTTAAACCAGGTATTCCCAATCATCAGTCCTTTTTCAGCACATAAATCTACAAGCTCTTCACCATTTCCATTTACAACACTGAACACCCCATGTATACCAATTATTCCCTCAACTGCCACATTACTCACCTTTGCATTCAAATCACCCATCACTATAACCCTGTCTCGTGCATCAAAACCACTAACACACTCATTCAGCTGCTCCCAAAACACTTGCCTCTCATGATCTTTCTTCTCATGCCCAGGTGCATATGCACCAATAATCACCCACCTCTCTCCATCAACTTTCAGTTTTACCCATATTAATCGAGAATTTACTTTCTTACATTCTATCACATACTCCCACAACTCCTGTTTCAGGAGTATTGCTACTCCTTCCCTTGCTCTTGTCCTCTCACTAACCCCTGACTTTACTCCCCAGACATTCCCAAACCACTCTTCCCCTTTACCCTTGAGCTTCGTTTCACTCAGAGCCAAAACATCCAGGTTCCTTTCCTCAAACATACTACCTATCTCTCCTTTTTTCACATCTTGGTTACATCCACACACATTTAGGCACCCCAGTCTGAGCCTTCGAGGAGGATGAGCACTCCCCGCGTGACTCCTTCTTCTGTTTCCCATTTTAGGAAGTTAATACAAGGAGGGGAGGGTTTCTGGCCCCCCGCTCCCGAAATATATAATATAATAATATAATAATTTATAATATATATATATATATATATATATATATATATATATATATATATATATATATATATATATATATATATATTACACATGTATATACATACACGTCCACACCTATACATCTCAACGTACACACACATATATATATATATACACACAGACATATACATATATACACATGTACATAATTCATACAGTCTGCCTTTATTTATTCCCATCGCCACCCCACCACACATGAAATAACAACCCCATCCCCCCTCATGTGTGCGAGGTAGCGCTAGGAAAGGACAACAAAGGCCCCATTCGTTCACACTCAGTCTCTAGCTGTCATGTAATAATGCACAGAAACCACAGCTCCCTTTCCACATCCAGGCCCCACAGAACTTTCCATGGTTTACCCCAGATGCTTCACATGCCCTGGTTCAATTCATTGACAGCAGGTCGACCCTGGCATACCACATCGTTGCAATTCACTCTATTCCTTGCCCGCCTTTCACCCTCCTGCATGTTCAGGCCTCAATCACTCAAAATCTTTTTCACTCCATCTTTCCACCTCAAATTTGGTCTCCCACTTCTCCTAGTTCCCTCCACCTCTGACACATATATCCTCTTGGTCAATCTTTCCTCACTCATTCTCTCCATGTGACCAAACCATTTCAAAACACCCTCTTCTGCCCTCTCAACCACACTCTTTTTTATTTCCACACATCTCTCTTTCCCTATCATTACTTACTTGATCAAACCACTTCACACCACATACTGTCCTCAAACATCTCATTTCCAGCACATCCACCCTCCTGCGCACAACTCTATCCATAGCACATGCCTTGCAACCATACAACATTGTTGGAACCACTATTCCTTTAAACATACCCATTTTTGCTTTCTGAGATAATGTTCTCGACTTCCAAACATTCTTCAAGGCTCCCAGAATTTTCGCCCCCTACCCCACCCTATGATTCACTTTCTTGGTGTGGTTCCATTTCTAAACAACTTTAAAAGAAACAACTTGAACAATAGCAAATGAAATTCAATAGTGATGAGAGTAAAGTTTTCTATAATGGTAATAAATACAAGTCATTACAGCATTATGATTTCAGTTGAACTGCAAAAGTTAAATAAGGAAAAAAAACTTGGGTGTAATAATTTTGGGTTATTCAAAGCCTAGTAAGCTATGGACAGCAGTAAAAAAAAAAAAAAAAAAAAAAAAAAAAAAAAAAAAAAATGATTCTTGCATTCAAATTCTTGCTTTCAAATTTTAGTCTCTGGAAATCATCCAGACTCTTTACAGTTACATGGGCGCATCCCATCTTGAATATTATCTTCTGTCTACATCAATGTGCTTCAAAAAATAACAGGCAGAGTGGAAAGCATACAGATTTGAGCTATCTAGATCATTCCCAGACTAGCAAATAAATCCTATGAGCCAACTGAATGACATAATTCTATATAGTATAGCAAAGAGAAAGTCAAGAGCTGACCTAATACATGTATAAGAAATAATCAAAGGCGCTGAGAAACTCGATCTAACAAGATGTTTAACACTTGATTCATCTGATCTCACTCACAGAAGGCCAACATTTTACCTCCAACGAGACAAAGTACCTATTCTGCAACAGGACTGTAAACATATAGAACTATTTACCAATGGCAGAAGTTAAAGCAGAATTATAAATATGTCTACAAAAACACGTTAAATATTTGTTTCAAGACCACAACTGTCTCAGACACATGAGTAGTCTGCAGCTTCTTTGCTTTGAATTATCTGAATATTTTTCTATTTTTACACACAAACGCAACAACTCTGATCTTTGAGGTTACTATATCTTTCACCACCACAAACTGCTTCGAAGTGACCCCGTGGTTTGTTCCAGTTTGCGTTTAGTATTCCTTTGTAAACCCTAAGAAATTAGGTTTACATTCCTGGTTCCTTCCCCCCCTCTCCGCCTTAACCAAGTATCTTCACTAGAAAACACAAAAGTAATATTTAGAACACTTTATACCACTTGCACAAAAATATTATGCAAGTTGCCAATTAACGTGTACACATAGTAGTTAGCTAGCTTTCTAGGAGACCTAACCCAAGCTAAAGACAATTGACCACCTCTTGGCTTCCTCACACTGTCATTATCTGATACTTTGTATGTATTCTACAATCATTATCATCCAAGAAATATCGTCGTCATTATACTTCAAGTATAATGGGCAACCAGCACATGGTAGACACAGGTAACCCAGTGTCTGGTGGAGGGCATCAGCTACATTGAACAAACCTCAATTTCACTATGACCATGAGTGCTGTTACATACCAGTAGCATTACTTATTTCTGTTTCGCATAACTAGATACTGAAGGGAGGTGTCTTGTAGGTAGAGAATTCTTTTATCTGGTAATAGTATGTTCTGTAACACCTCCGTTGACAACAAGGAGGTAGCCATCTTGTTACTATGTCATCACCAGCCACTGAGAACTCAAAAATGCATTTGGGTGAATGGCAACAAAATTAACACTGATTATAAACAAATAATACATTACGATATCATCAAAATACAATTTTTTGATGGTATCAAAGTAATGCAATATTCAAATGCGATCACTCTTAATTCCATGGTCACCATCCCAACTGCGTTCTCGGATACCAGTGGTGTCATTTGGCGTTGGTGACATCTGATAGACTTGGTATCGCTGGAAGAGTTACTGAACATACTCTAATTAAATCAAGGTTTATTTTCAGCATAAAACACCTCCATCTACGCTTAAATGTGCAAAACACTAGCAAGAAGTGCACTTATAACAGTATTATCGACAAAACGCATTAGGGAAGGTTTCATATTGTGTAGAATACAAATGTCTGATCAGCCTGTTCATCAAAATATATTTCATAATATTTTCAGATTTCACTAAACACAACTAAGGTATTTAAGTACAAAGGAGAAACATCAAGCATATGTTCCAGTCACATAATACTTTTGTCAACCCTGTACAGGGGTTTAAGATTTGCAGACGTTTTCGGATAAGATGACACGGTAGGGGTGTGAAGAGAGAGGTGACAGTGAGTGGGCTTGGTAAAAACACTCGTGTGAAGAAATGCCAAGAGGGACTGAGTGTAGAATGGCAAAATGTGAGTGTAAACGAAGCCAGAGGAGAGGGTTAGGAATGGAAGATATTTAAGAGAGGCAGAAATGACATGAGCAATAGATGCATGCGGCAAGCGTAAGGTATGAGGTGGGAAGGTTACAAAGGGGAGTGAGTTGTGGGATGACGAAGTAACGATACTTCCGAAGAGAATAGAGAAATATATGATTGGGAGTTGTATAAGAGAAGGCGGCAGGGATTGGAGCGGGCAAATGAGTGTTGAGGTGAGCGAGTATCAGTGAACGTTAGGGAGAATAAGATGGTTTCGAAGGTTAATAGTGTGAGAAAATCGAGAGAAATGAGAACATCGGTGAAGGGGGCAGATGGGTAAGTGGTACCAGGCAGATAAACTGAGATGGAATAGTTTGAAGGACTGCTGAACGTATTAATCAACATGGTGGGAAATGTAGGGTGTAGGGTGGTTTTTGAAGTATGAGTCCCCGAGAACGGCCTGATGAAGAGAGAAGAGGAGGTGAATGCCTTGCGTAAGATTAAATGTGGCAAGGCGGCTAGAGAGGATGCTATTGTAGTTGAATTTCGTAAGAAAAGGGGTGACTTGTGTTGTTGATTGGCTTGTTAAGATTTTTAATGTATGTATGGATCATGGAGTAGTGCCTGAGGATTGGCGGAATATAGTGCCACTATATGAAGGCAAGGGTGATAAAAATGAGTGTTCAAACTAACGAGGCACACGTTTGCTGAGTATAGCTGGTACGTTTTATGGGAGGGTACTGACTGAGAGGGTGAGGGCATGTAAAGAGCATCAGACTGGGGAGGAGCGATGTGGTTTCAGAAACGGTAGAGGATGTGTATGTGGTACTTGTGGATCCGGAAAAAGCATATGATATGGTTGATAGAGATGATTTGTCGAAGGTCTCGTGACTAATATGGTGTGGGAGGAAAGCTGCTAGAAGCAGCGAGAATTTTTTTTTTTTATCGAGGATGTAAGGCATTATGTCACCTTGGCTGTTTGTTGAAGACTGATGGTGCGGGAAGTAAATGCAAGCATGCAGTCTGGAAGGGAGAGTGAGTCAGATGCTGTTTGCTGACAACAGTAATGGTAAGACATGCGATTGAGAAATTACGAAGGTTGATAACTTGAGTTTGGAAGAGTGTGAAAAAAGGAAGTTGAATGTGAATGTTACAAGAAGCAGGATTCTTAGGTTTAACATGGTAGAGGGATAGGCTTATTAGGGTGTGAGTTTGAAGTTAAAAAATTTGGGGAAGTAAAGTGCTGTAGTTACCAGGGAGCGAACATAAAAGGAACCATGGACGAGGGACACACGGTGGGTGAGGGGAAGGATCTAGGAGCATTAAAGAATGTGTGGAAAAATAGGTCGTTACCTGGAAGGGTACAGTAATCCCAACAACGCTGAATCGAATTGAGGCATGGAATAAGGAAGAAAATGTGCAAAGGAGGGTGGATGCATTGGGAATGAAATGTTTGAGAACAATATGTGGTGTAAGGTGGTTTGATCGAATAAGTAATGAAAGGGTTAGAGAGATGTGTGGAAATAAAGAGTGGTAGAGAGAGCAGAGGAGGGGGTGTTGAAATGTTTGGACATATGGAGATAATGAGTGAAGAAAGGTTAACAAAGAGAATATATATGTCAGAGGTGGAGGGAACAAGGAGAATGGGGACCGAATTGGAGATAGAAGGAAGGATTTTGAGTGATCACGGCTTAAATATGCAGGAGGGTGAAAGGAGTGCACGGAAATTGGAACGATGTGGTATACTGGGGTCGGCGTGGTGCCAATGGAATGAACCAGGGAATATGAAACGGCCGCGGTAAACCATGGAAAGGTCTGTGGGACCTGGATGTGGAGAGGGGTCTGACAGCCAGAGAAAAGATGTGAGCGAATGCTGCCTTTCTTCATCTATCCTGGCGCTACCTCATTGACACCAGAAACGGCGAACACGTGGAAAGATAATATATATATATTGGAGGTGGAAAGATGGAGTGAAAAAGATTTTGTGTGATCGGGGCCTGAGCATGCAGGAGGGTGAAAGGAGGGCAAGGAATAGAGTGAATTGGAGCGATGTGGTATACCGGGGTTGACGTGCTGTCAGTGGATTGAATCAAGGCATGTGAAGCGTCTGGGGTAAACCATGGAAAGCTGTGTAGGTATGTATATTTGCGTGTGTGGACGTATGTATATACATGTGTATGGGGGTGGGTTGGGCCATTTCTTTCGTCTGTTTCCTTGCGCTACCTCGCATATGCGGGAGACAGCAAAAAAAAAAAAAAAAAAAAAAAAAAAAAAAAAAATATATATATATATATATATATAATTTTTTTTTTTGCTTTGTATATATATATATATATATATATATATATATATATATATATATATATATATATATATATATATATATATAAGTTGAAATGTATAGGTATGTATATGTGCGTGTGTGGACGTGTACGTATATAAATGTGGATGTGGGTGGGTTGGGCCATTCTTTCGTCTGTTTCCTTGCGCTACCTCGCTAACGCGGGAGACAGCGACAAAGCAAAATAATAATGAAAAAAAAAAAAAAAAATATATATATATATATATATATATATATATATATATATATATATATATATATATATATATATAATCACAACAAACACGTAACTCCAGAAAAACAGAAACATAACTAGGATAGTAAAACACGAGAATCCTAAGCGCTTTCGTATACTACATCTTCAAAGGACTAGTTGCAGAGAAAGAAAAAAAAAAGATACAATAAAGGTGGTGTATACAGAACTGGAAGTAACAGAGAATGGGGTCAAGTGACCTTGTAATTAGAAAGGCAAGGTAATCCGTGACCCTCCCTCTACCTGAGCTTGACCTATCGTCTAGCTAACCTCACTCACCGGACACAAGGTTGACCAACATAATACAACGTAAACTCAAGAACAGTTGATAAAGCTTTCTATAATTTTCTCTACAATAAATGGATTCAATATATGCAAGTCTTGACTGATAATCAATACACTATCACGGGGTTTAAATATACTGGATTCTATTATACTTCTTTCCTCCTTATCCCTACGCTTAAAACAACCTTGGCATTTTGCCTTTTTTGTACATTCCAGTAAAAACATTTACTCAGTTGACTGGAAAAATGCCAAGGTTAATGTTAAGAGTAGAGATAGGGATGGAAAAATAAACTACGATCATAAATCAACATCATGGTGATATACTCTATTGAATATCAATTAATGCATGTACAAATTAGATCCATTTATTGTACAGAAAATTTCAAGGTTTTATCAACTTATTTTCCCTGTATTAATCCCCTGAAGAAGAGGTAATAAACGAAAGCGCTAGTTTCCTTTTCCTAGTGATGTTTCTTCAACAAGTCATTGGCCTAGTTGGGTCATTAATGTCTGAATTAAGGGGTTTTACTTAAACCATGGCTATGGGCACCCATGGTAATCTCACTTGATCATCAACTATCATATAATAATCTCAAGCAAGTACTGCCACCAATAGTAACGTAAAGACAGTACTCTTGTATTATCATTTCTCTGTCTTGTATCTTTCTTGTATTTTTTCACTTTTTTTTTTCCCCCAACCCCTACAAGTGGTAGCAAAGTGTGGTTGCCAGGTAGACCCGTAGGCTACGGAAAGATGGAGGCCTGGATAATTGTGTTAGCCACTACCTGTGTGTCAACACGTGGGGTGGGGTGACGAGTGATAGAGGCAGCGAGTGGAGTCAGCTGACACAGCAAGCTCTCCCACCCATGTGGGCAGCCTAGGTGAGGAGTTTGACACCGGGGCGATACATGGCGGGGGACTAGTAGGGGAGAGAAGATAGGCTGCGTACGGTATGTGTGTAAAGGAAACACTGGCCATAGTAAAGTACGCTATGGGCAGCTTTGTGTAGGGATGAGATGATGGGGGTGTATTAGAGAAATTTTTTTTTGTGGGGGAGAGATGGAAAGACAGAAGACTGGGGAAACGAGAGGGGGTGTTAACGAGTGATAAGCGTGCAGTACAGTGTGGTGGTGTGAGATGGCAATGTTACGGCAGTCCGTGATGCAGCGTATCGGGTAGTGATTAGCCAGAGGAACGGTCAATATGTCTAGATCTCTCGAAAAATGAGCTGGACATTTGTAGATGGGCCGCAAGGCTTGATAGTTATTTAGCCGCGACTACAGCCAGGTAGGATGTGGAACAGGCTTGAGGTGCAGGAGGATGGGTTCGAATGGTATAATTGTCGGCCTGGTATCCCTTCAGTGTGGGCTGGGGGCAGGAGTGAACACAGTTAGTAGCCAGGCATAATTGCTGTACTGAGGAACCTTGGAGGATGGACCAGACAATAGTAAAGTGTTGGTAGAGAGTTCAGGCAGTCATGTGGGATTATGAATGAGGGTAGTGGTAGGCTCGAGCATGGTCAGGATAGAAAAAAAGAACGTCGCACACTGGAATTGCGACATTTTCAATACTGGGATCGAATGTCATAATAGGATAGAATTGTTGTCAGACAAGGCGAGATCTGATTGTGTGCATAAGTTATCGAGCGGCCATGTTCGTTATCGCGCAAAACAAACACGGAGTTAAAAAGTGACCAGTGTTGTGATATCGATCTACCCTGTACAGTATCCTTGACTCATAATTGTTATTGGATATAATGGGAATATAATATCTTGCAATTAAGAATATACATTACTACTATGTGGGGGAGGGAGATTCTATGTTGGCCACCCCACAGTGTCGACCCGTTGGGCAAAACAATGTGATTTTCAAGTCACGCAGTCAGTATACTGACGAGACGCAGTTGTGGGTCAGTTTAGTACCTTCCATCACTGAAGACGTTACCCAGCCCGGGGAACATAGCATTCAACATCCACTAAGAAATCCCGGCAAGCTAGCACCTCGATTTGTTACAGGTGTCTATATACAGTGTGCATGCCCCCCCCCGTGAGGGTAAGGAGCCGATAATGTCTACAAGAGACACTGATAAATTCGATTCTAACAAGGCAGCACGAGTGGCATGGAAAGCAGCTTGTGAGTCCCACGCAGCATGTGTGAATATTGAGGACGTGCTTCTGGCGTGATTGACAACGATGTTGTAGGAAACGCAAGCATGGACGGACTGACCTGACGTGGAGGACGTGGGACGACTAAAGGGGACGGGAGCGGGGGGACAGAAACCATCCCCTCCTTGTATTTTAACTTTCTAAAAGGGGAAACAGAAAGAGTCACGCGGGGAGTGCTCATCCTCCTCGAAGGCTCAGATTTGGGTGTCTAAATGTATGTGGATGTAACCAAGATGAGGTAGTATGTTTGAGGAAAGGAACCTGGATGTTCTGGCTCTGAGTGAAACGAAGCTCAAGGGTAAGGGGAAGGGTGGTTTGGGAATGTCTTGGGAGTAAAGTCAGGGGTTGGTGAGAGGACAAGAGCAAGTGAAGGAGTAGCACTACTGAAACAGGAGTGGTGGGAGTATGTGACAGAGTGTAAGAAAGTAAACTCTAGACTGATATGGGTAAAACTGAAAGTGGATGGAGAGAGATGGGTGATTATTGGTGCATATGCAACTGGGCATGAGAAGAAAGATCATGAGAGGCAAGTGTTCTGGGAGCAGCTGAGTGAATGTGTTAGTAGTTTTGATGCACGACACCGGGTTATAGTGATGGGTGATTTGAATGCAAAGGTGAGTAATGTGGCAGTTGAGGGAATAACTGGTGTACATATGGTGTTCAGTGTTGTAAATGGAAATGGTGAAGAGCATGTAGATTTGTGCGCTGAAAAAGGACTGGTGATTGGGAATACCTGGTTTAAAAAGAGAGATATACATAAGTATACGTATGTAAATAGGAGAGATGGCCAGAGAGCGTTATTGGAATCCGTGTTAATAGACAGGCGCGTGAAAGAGAGACTTTTGGATGTTAATGTGCTGAGAGGTGCAACTGAAGGGATGTCTGATCATTATTTTGTGGAGGCAAAGGTGAAAATTTGTAGAGGTTTTCAGAAAAGAAAAGAAAATGTTGGGGTAAAGAGAGTGGTGAGAGTAAGTGAGCTTGGGAAGGAGACTTGTGTGAGGAAGTACCAGGAGAGACGAGTACAGAATAGAAAAAGTGAGAACAAAGGACGTAAGGGGTGTGGGGGAGGAATGGGATGTATTTAGGGAAGTAGTGATGGCTTGTGCAAAAGATGCTTGTGGCATGAGAAGCGTGAGAGGTGGGCAGATTAGAAAGGATAGTCAGTGGTGGGATGAAGAAGTAAGAATATTAGTGAAAGAGAAGAGAGAGGCATTTGGACGATTTTTGCAGGGAAATAATGCAAATGAGTGGGAAATGTATAAAAGGAAGAGGCAGGAGGTCAAGAGAAAGGTGCAAGAGGTGAAAAAGAGGGCCAATGAGAGTTGGGGTGATAGAGTATCACTGAATTTTACTGAGGATAAAAAGATGTTTTGGAAGGAGGTAAAAAAAGTGCGTACGACAAGAGAACAAATGGGAACATCAATGAAGGGGGCTAATGGGGAGGTGATAACAAGTAGTGGTGATGTGAGAAGATGGAGTGAGTATTTTGAAGGTTTGTTGAATGTGTTTCATAATAGAGTGGCAGATATAGGGTGTTTTGGTCGAGATGGTGTGCAAAGTGAGAGGGTTAGGAAAAATGATTTGGTAAAAAAAAGAAGAGGTAGTAAAAGCTTTGCGGAAGATGAAAGCCGGCAAGGCAGCGGGTTTGGATGGTACTGCAGTGGATTTTTTTTTTACAAAAAGGGAAAACCGTGTTGTTGACTGGTTGGTAAGATTATTTAATGTATGTATGACTCATGGTGAGGTGCCTGAGGATTGGCGGAATGCTTCCACAGTGCCATTGTACAAAGGCAAAGGGGATAAAGGTGAGTGCTCAAATTATAGAGGTATAAGTTTGTTGAATATTCCTGGGAAATTCTATGGGAGGGTATTGATTGAGAGGGTGAAGGCATGTACTGAGCATCAGACTGGGGAAGAGCAGTGTGGTTTCAGAAGTGATAGAGGATGTGTGGATCAGGTGTTTGCTTTGAAGAATGTATGTGAGAAATACTTAGAAAAGCAAATGGATTTGTATATAGCATTTATGGATCTGGAGAAGGCATATGATAGAGTTGATAGAGATACTCTGTGGAAGGTATTAAGAATATATGGTGTGGGAGGCAAGTTGTTAGAAGCAATGAAACGTTTTTATCGAGGATGTAAGGCATGTGTACGAGTAGGAAGAGAGGGAAGTGACTGGGTCTCAGTGAATGTAGGTTTGCGGCAGGGGCGTGTGATGTCTCCATGGTTGTTTAATTTGTTTATGGATGGGTTGTTAGGGAGGTAAATGCAAGAGTTTTGGAGAGAGGGGCAAGTATGCAGTCTGTTGTGGATGAGAGAGCTTGGGAAGTGAGTTAGTTGTTGTTTGCTGATGATACAGCGCTGGTGGCTGATTCGGGTGAGAAACTGCAGAAACTGGTGACTGAATTTGGTAAAGTGTGTGAAAGAAGAAAGCTGAGAGTAAATGTAAATAAGAGCAAGGTTATTAGGTACAGTAGGGTTGAGGGACAAGTCAATTGGGGAGGTACGTTTGAATCGAAAAAAACTGGAGGAAGTGAAGTGTTTTAGATATCTGGGAGTGGATTTAGCAGCGGATGGAACCATGGAAGCGGAAGCGTCATAGAGTGGGGGAGGGGGCGAAAGTTCAGAGAGCGTCGAAAAATGTGGGGAAGGCGAGAACGTTATCTCGGAAAGCAAAAATGGGTATGTTTGAAGGAATAGTGGTTCCAACAATGTTATATGGTTGCGAGGCGTGGGCTATAGATAGGATTGTGCGGAGGAGGGTGGATGTGTTGGAAATGAGATGTTTGAGGACAATATGTGGTGTGAGGTGGTTTGATCGAGTAAGTAATAAAAGGGTAAGAGAGATGTATGGTAATAAAAAGAGTGTGGCTGAGAGAGCAGAAGAGGGTGTTTTGAAATGGTTTGGTCACATGGAGAGAATGAGTGAAGAAAGATTGACAAATAGGATTTATGTGTCAGAGGTGGAGGGAACTAGAAGTGGGAGAACAAATTAGAGGTGGAAAGATGAAGTGATAAATGTTTTGAGTGATCGTGGCCTGAACATGCAGGAGGGTGAAAGACGTGCAAGAAATAGGTTGAATTGGAACGATGTGGTATACAGGGGTCGACGTGCTGTCAATGGATTGAACCAGGGTATGTGAAGCGTCTGGGGTAAACCATGGAAAGTTCTGTGGGGCCTGGATGTCGAAAGGGAGCTGTGGCTTCGGTGCACTATACATGACAGCTAGAGACTGAGTGTGAACGAATGTGGCCTTTATTGTCTTTTCCTAGTGCTACCTCGCGCACATGTGGGGGGAAGGGGGTTCTCATTTCATGTGTGGCGAGGTGGCGACGAAATGAATAAGGGCAGACAGTATGAATTATGTACATGTGTATATATGTATATGCCTGTGTGTGTATATATATATGTATACGCTGAGATTTATAGGTATGTATATGTGCGTGTGTGGACGTGTATGTATATGCATGTGTATGTAGGTGGGTTGGGCATTTCTTTCGTCCGTTTCCTTGCGCTACCGCGCTGACGCGGGAGACAGCGACAAAGTATAATAAATATAAATAAATGAATAAATAAATACACACACACACACACACATATATATATATATATATATATATATATATATATATATATATATATATATATATATATATATATATATATATATATATATTTTTTAAACTATTCGCCATTTCCAGCGTTAGCGAGGTAGCGTTAAGAACAGAGGACTGAGCCTTTTTTGGAATATCCTCACCTGGCCCCCTCTGTTTCTTCTTTTGAAAAATTGAAAAAAAAACAAGATTGAGGATTTCCAGCCCCCCGCTCCCTCCCCTTTTAGTCGCCTTTTACGACACGCAGGGAATACGTGGGAAGTATTCTTAATCCCTATCCCCAGGGATAATATATATATGTCTCCATGGTTGTTTAATTTGCTTATGGATGGGGTTGTTAGGGAGGTGAATGCAAGAGTTTTGGAAAGAGGGGTAAGGATGAAGTCTGTTGGGGATGAGAGAGCTTGGGAAGTGAGTCAGTTGTTGTTCGCTGATGATACAGCGCTGGTGGCTGATTCATGTGAGAAACTGCAGAAGCTGGTGACTGAGTTTGGTAAAGTGTGTGAAAGAAGAAAGTTAAGAGTAAGTGTGAATAAGAGCAAGGTTATTAGGTACAGTGGGTTGAGGGCCAAGTCAATTGGGAGGTGAGTTTGAATGGAGAAAAACTGGAGGAAGTAAAGTGTTTTAGATATCTGGGAGTGGATCTGGCAGCGGATGGAACCATGGAAGCGGAAGTGGATCATAGGGTGGGGGAGGGGGCGAAAATTCTGGGAGCCTTGAAGAATGTGTGGAAGTCGAGAACATTATCTCGGAAAGCAAAAATGGGTATGTTTGAAGGAATAGTGGTTCCAACAATGTTGTATGTTTGCGAGGCGTGGGCTATGGATAGAGTTGTGCGCAGGAGGATGGATGTGCTGGAAATGAGATGTTTGAGGACAATGTGTGGCGTGAGGTGGTTTGATCGAGTATGTAACGTAAGGGTAAGAGAGATGTGTGGAAATAAAAAGAGCGTGGTTGAGAGAGCAGAAGAGGGTGTTTTGAAATGGTTCGGGCACATGGAGAGAATGAGTGAGGAAAGATTGACCAAGAGAATATATGTGTCGGAGGTGGAGGGAACGAGGAGAAGAGGGAGACCAAATTGGAGGTGGAAAGATGGAGTGAAAAAGATTTTGTGTGATCGGGGCCTGAACATGCAGGAGGGTGAAAGGAGGGCAAGGAATAGAGTGATTTGGAGCGATGTGGTATACCGGGGTTGACGTGCTGTCAGTGGATTGAATCAAGGCATGTGAAGCGTCTGGGGTAAACCATGGAAAGCTGTGTAGGTACGTATATTTGCGTGTGTGGACGTATGTATATACATGTGTATGGGGGTGGGTTGGGCCATTTCTTTCGTCTGTTTCCTTGCGCTACCTCGCAAACGCGGGAGACAGCGACAAAGCAAAAAGAAGAAAAAAAAAAAAAAAAAATATATATATATATATATATATATATATATATATATATATATATATATATATACACACACATATACATCTGAGTAAAAGATTTTGAGGGAGAGGGGCCAAAGCATTTTCTTAGGGGCGATGCCATTACCCCCAACCGCCGTCAATTCTGCCTTTCACCTCTCGTTTCATCATAACATGCACCATGCCCATCATCCCACGTAACAGATATCCTAAATACTCTGCATCCGCCATCCTATTATCTAACACACTCATCAGACCACCTCTCCATCTCAGTTACTATGATGCTTTACCTCATCTCTTTCTTATTATCATTTACCATTTATTTTGCTTTGTCGCTGTCTCCCGCGTTAGCGAGGTAGCGCAAGGAAACAGACGAAAGAATGGCCCAACCCACCCACATACACATGTATATACATACACGTCCACACACGCAAATATACATACCTATGCATCTCAATGTACACATATATATACACACACAGACATATACATATATACACATGTACATAATTCATAGTCTGCCTTTATTTATTTCCATCGCCACCTCGCCACACATGGAATAACAACACCCTCACCCCTCATGTGTGCGAGGTAGCGCTAGGAAAAGACAACAAAGGCCCCATTCGTTCACACTCAGTCTCTAGCTGTCATGTAATAATGCACCAAAACCACAGCTCCCTTTCCACATCAAGGCCCCACAGAACTTTCCATGGTTTACCCCAGACGCCTCACATGCCCTGCTTCAATCCATGACAGCACGTCGACCCCGGTATACCACATCGTTCTAATTCACTATATTCCTTGCCCGCCTTTCACCTTCCTGAATGTTCAGGCCCCGATCACTCAAAATCTTTTTCACTCCATCTTTCCACCTCCAATTTGGCTCCCACTTCTCCTCATTCCCTCCACCTCTGACACATATATCCTCTTGGTCAATCTTTCCTCACTCATTCTCTCCATGTGACCAAACCATTTCAAAACACCCTCTTCTGCTCTCTCAACCACACTCTTTTTATTTCTACACATCTCTCTTACCCACACATTACTTACTCGATCAAACCACCTCACACCACTTATTGTCCTCAAACATCTCATTTCCAGCACATCCACCCTCCTGCGCACAACTCTATCTATAGCCCACGCCTCGCAAACATACAACATTGTTGGAACCACAATTCCTTCAAACATACCCATTTTTGCTTTCCGAGATAACGTTCTCGAACATTCTTCAAGGCTCCCAGAACTATCGCCCCCTCCCCCACCCTATGATTCACTTCCGCTTCCATGGTACCATCCGCTGCCAGATCCACTCCCAGATATCTAAAACACTTTACTTCCTCCAGTTTTTCTCCATTCAAACTTACCTCCCAATTCACTTGACCCTCAACCCTACTGTACCTAATAACCTTGCTCTTATTCACATTTACTCTTAACTTTCTTCTTTCACACACTTTACCTAACTCAGTCACCAGTTCTGCAGTTTCTCACATGAATCAGCCATCAGCGTTGTATTATCAGCGAACAACAACTGACTCACTTCCCAAGCTCTCTTAACCACAACAGACTGCATACTTGCCCCTCTTTCCAAAACTCTTGCATTCACCTCCCTAACAACCCCATCCATAAACAAATTAAACAACCATGGAGACATCACATACCCCTGCCGCAAACCTAAATTCACTGAGAACCAATCACTTTCCTCTCTTCCTAAGATTATTAGTGAAAGAGAAGAGAGAGGCATTTGGACGATTTTTGCAGGGAAAAAATGCAAATGAGTGGGAGATGTATTAAAGAAAAAGGCAGGAGGTAAAGAGAAAGGTGCAAGAGGTGAAAAAGAGGGCAAATGAGAGTTGGGGTGAGAGAGTATCATTAAATTTTAAGGAGAATAAAAAGATGTTTTGGAAGGAGGTAAATAAAGTGCGTAAGACAAGGGAGCAAATGGGAACTTCAGTAGAGGGGGCTAATGAAGGAGATGGAGTGAGTATTTTGAAGGTTTGTTGAATGTTTGATGATAGAGTGGCAGATATAGGGTGTTTTGGTCGAGATGGTGTGCAAAGTGAGAGGGTCAGGGAAAATGATTTGGTAAACAGAGAAGAGGTAGTAAAAGCTTTACGGAAGATGAAAGCCGGCAAGACAGCAGGTTTGGATGGTATTGCAGTGGAATTTATTAAAAAAAAGGGGGTGACTGTATTGTTAACTGGTTGGTAAGGTTATTTAATGTATGTATGATTCATGGTGAGGTGCCTGAGTTTGGCGGAATGCTTGCATAGTGCCATTGTACAAAGGCAAAGGGGATAAGAGTGAGTGCTCAAATTACAGAGGTATAAGTTTGTTGAGTATTCCTGGTATATTATATGGGAGGGTATTGATTGAGAGGGTGAAGGCATGTACAGAGCATCAGACTGGGGAAGAGCAGTGTGGTTTCAGAAGTGGTAGAGGATGTGTGGATCAGGTGTTTGCTTTGAAGAATGTATGTGAGAAATACTTAGAAAAGCAAATGGATTTGTATGCAGCATTTATGGATCTGGAGAAGGCATATGATAGAGTTGATAGAGATGCTCTGTGGAAGATATTAAGAATATATGGTGTGGGAGGCAAGCTGTTAGAAGCAGTGAAACGTTTTTATCGAGGATGTAAGGCATGTGTACATCTCTTTCTTACGATATTATATTTATCCTTTCCTTCTCATGTTTCTGGGGTGTTTACCCTCTCATGTTACTAAGGAACTAGTTTACCCTCTTTCTCTCATATCGCAACTGTTTGCTTCCTGTATCTCATATTATTATGATATTTACCGCTTCTCCGTCTCGTGCTACCACATACGTCGTACCCCATCTGACTGTCATACGCACTACGATGCTCACTCCCTCTATGTTCATCAATCAACTCGCTCCTCTCACATAACGACGCTGTTTACCCCCCCCCCCCTCTCCATCTCACATCATGAGGATGCTGAGCCCCTCTCCCTCCCGATACGATGATGCTAACCACCTCTCCCTCTCACGCAGACCGAGAACGATCAGCTGAAGCTGGGCACTTTGCCAGTGAATGAGTTGCATCGCACAAGCCTAACTTTCGTCATCTCAGCAAGGCTGACGCCAGACGTCACTCGGTATGTGCTAATCTATATTAATAACTGTTGTGAACTGCGGGTATTTTAAAGGGAATGAATCAGAAATGTAAAATATAAAATGGCACTCCCGGAGTCTTGGCAGAGTTGAAAAAACCTTTTACTATTGTTCTCCTATCATTATTAAGTTAAACTAATAGGGTTGCAACATGACCCAAGTCAACATACTACATAGACACGTGTTGTGTGTTGAATGGGAACATTTAAGTCAACATGTTTCCACCCGTCTTCCAAATTCAACAGACTGCAGTCCATTTGGAAGACGTTTTGCTCAGTTCAGTACTAAGCCATTCATGATATTATTTAATAATGAATAGTGTAGATGGTAGTTTTTCTTATAGGTCGGAATGTAATCTTAGAAAACGAAACTAAAACAGGACCGTCCCCAGACCTTAAGAATGTCAGACTAATCTGTTATTTTTGGATAAAAAATTAAAAAGCATAACTTTACCACTCCAGAATACATGATCACAGTTGCTGGTGTCTTTTTTTTGTTATGTACAACGACGCACTATGCCGTAAACCAGTACTATCTACGAAAGAAAAAGGCTTTTGCAAATGATACTTGCCTAGCATATTTATTATTTTACCCATGTGTTTCATAATGATTACATACTTGAATATAACAGTGGAAAGGTTAAGCATTATCAAGCATTACAAAGATTGGATCATACGCCTGGCAACCAACCTCCACACTTGAATAACCAACAGTTATAATTCCGGTAGGTCCAGTCGCACAAAAATATTTGTCAGGCTTGTACATATCCATTAAAACTGTTATGTACAAAACATCACAAGTTTATCCGAACCTTTACAGGACGGACCCTTTATAAGCCAAGTTGACGAGAAGCCGTTCCTACCCTCCGCTCCTGTACACAATACAAACCTGTATTCCTGGCCTAAGGCTTCTCACTGCCTTACTCATATTTTCGCCATTATCTTCTATTGTGATGTGAATTTTATGGGGTCATAACAATTATTACAATCAAGAAGGAGGACACATTAACCTTCGCTATATTTCCTGCCACACAGGTCTATACTTAGAGGTTGTATGCCTATATTAAGCTCGGTTCACTACCTAGCCTGTAAACCAAACGGACCAATATAAAATAGTGGCATGAAGACAACCCCAGTAAATGATTCATGGCATTACAAAAATACATGAAAAATACACAGCTTCTTGGCCAAAGTGAACTTCAACTTCCTTTATCATTTACGGGCATAATTTACGTCCATCACCCATAGAAGCACGAACTTAACGGAACTAACTTTAAAAATTACTATTTCCACCTTACCTCGGAGATCACATGGTATGTCCTCACTGAACACACACTCGCCCACTGGCAACAATGGGTTGAAGATGGAGTTGAGAATTGCTCGATCACCAGCCGATGACATCTTGATTCTAACCTGGATGAAAAACACCAAATTATTCACTCATGGTACTTCACTGTTCCTTCATCTAAATTAGGGGAGCAACAAAGAGACGAGGAAATTGCACAAGTAGGTAAAGTAGATTTGGATGAACTCTCCCATATGTTTGTTCCCATAGTAAAAAAAGGAAAAAAAATAAATTTCGCAGTGGTAATCCGTTCTTTCAAGTGATTATCAATTTTACGAAAAGGTTAAAAATATCTTAATCGGCCCATAATTTCATCTTCACCTTGTTATTACATGTGCCTTTCAAACGAAAATCTATATTAACCAAGGAATTGGGTAAGATCTCCAAAATACAAATATACGCGGATTTAGTGAAAAATATTATTCGTTGGTTTAAACAAATAAAAAGTAATCACGTTAAATACGTAAAATACTACGTCATGGCATCACACTCACTAAACTCATTTTCCCAGTTTCAAAGTCCTGTCAACTTTGTTAAAAGGTTTATCATCAGACTAAGAGGTTGTGAAATTTTGCTTCTAAAACACACATAATAACACAATAAATATATAACGGTTTCAAACGAATCCAGAACGAGAGGAACTGTACACTAAACGAGAAAGATGAATTTTACGGATCGTATCCTCCTCGAAGGCTCAGATTAGGGTGTCTAAATGTGTGTGGATGTAACCAAGATGAGCAAAAAGGAGATATAGGTGGTATGTTTGAGGAAAGGAACCTGGATGTTTTGGCTCTGAGTGAAACGAAGCTCAAGGGTGATTTGAAGAGTGGTTTAGGAATGTTTTGTGAGTAAAGTCTGGGGTTGGTGAGAGGACAAGAGCAAAGGAAGGAGTGGCACTACTCCTAAAACAAAAGTTGTGGGAGTATGTGATAGAGTGTAAGAAAATAAGCTAGACTGATATGGGTAAAACTGAAAGTGGATGGAGAGAGATGGGTGATTATTGGGGCCTATGCACCTGGGCATGAGAAGAAAGATCATGAGAGGCAAGTGTTTTGGGAGCAGCTGAGTGAGTGTGTTAGTAGTTTTGATGCATGAGACCGGGTTATAGTGGTGGGTGAGTTGAATGCAAACGTGAGTAATGTGGCAGTTGAGGGAATAATTGGTGTACATGGGATGTTCAGTGTTGTAAATGGAAATGGTGAAGAGATTGTAGATTTGTGTACAGAAAAAAGGACTGGTGATTGGGAATATCTGGTTTAAAAAGAGATATACATAAGTATACGTACGTAAGTAGGAGAGATGGCCAGACAGCGTTATTACATTATCATATTACATTATAATTGATAGGTTCGTGAAAAAGAGACTTTTGGATGTTAATGTTCTGAGAGGTGCAACTGGAGGGATGTCTGATCATTATCTTGTGGAGGCGAAGGTGAAGATTTGAGGAGGTTTTCAGAAAAGAAGAATGCTGGGGTGAAGAGAGAGGTGAGAGTAAGTTTGGGAAGGAGACTTGTGTGAGGAAGTACCAGGAGAGACTGAGTGCAGAATGGAAAATGGTGAAAGCAAAGGACGTAAGGGGAGTGGGGGAGGAATGGGATGTATTTAGGGAAGCAGTGATGGCATGCGCAAAAGATGCTTGTGGCATGAGAAGCGTGGGAGATGGGCAGATTAGAAAGGGCAGTGAGTGGTGGGATGAAGAAGTAAGATTATTAGTGAAAGAGAAAAGAGGCATCTGGACGATTTTTGCAGGGAAATAAGGCAAATGACTGGAAGATGTATAAAAGAAAGGGGCAGGAGGTCAAGAGAAAGGTGCAAGAGGTGAAAAAAAAGAGGGCAAATGAGAGTTGGGGTGAGAGATTATCATCAAATTGTAGAGATAATAAAAGATGTTTTGGAAGGAGGTAAATAAAGTGCGTAAGACAAAGAGAACAAATGGGAACATCTGTGAAGGGGGCTAATGGGGAGGTAATAACAAGAAGTGATGATGTGAGAAGGAGATGGAGTGAGTATTTTGAAGGTTTGTTGAATGTGTTAGATGATAGAGTGGCAGATACAGGGTGTCTTGGTCGAGGTGGTGTGCGAAGTGAGAGGGTCAGGGAGAATGATTTGGTAAACAGAGAAGAGGTAGTGAAAACTTTACGGAAGATCAAAGCCGGCAAGGCAGCGGGCTTGGATGGAATTGCAGTGGAATTTATTAAAAAAGGGTGTAGACTGTGTTGATGACTTCATGATGAAGTGCTTGAGGATTGGCGGAATGCATGCATAGTTGCATTGTACAAAGGCAAAGGGGATAAAGGTGAGTGTTCAAATTACTGAGGTATAAGTCTGTTGAGTATCCCTGGGAAATTAAATGGGACGGTAATGACTGAGAGGGTGAAGGCATGTACAGAGCATCAGACTGGGGAAGAGCAGTGTGGTTTCAGAAGGGGTAGAGGATGTGTGGATCAGGTGTTTGCTTTGAAAAATGTATGTTAGAAATACTTAGAAAAACAAATGGATTTGTATGTAGCATTTATGGATCTGGAGAAAGGCACACGATAGAGTTGATAGAGATGCTCTGTGGAAGGTACTAAGAGTATATGGTGTGGGAGGCAAGTTACTGGAGGCAGTGAAAAGTCTTTATCGAGGATGTAAGGCATGTGTACGTGTAGGAAGAGAAGAAAGTGATTGGTTCTCAATGAATGTCGGTTTGCGGCAAGGGAGCGTGATGTTTCCATGGTTGTTTAATTTGTTTATGGATGGGGTTGTTAGGGAAGTGACTGCAAGAGTTTTGGAGAGAGAGGCAAGTATGCAGTCTGTTATGGATGAGAGGGCTTGGGAAGTGAGTCAGTTGTTCGCTGATGATACAGCGTTGGTGGCTGATTCGGGTGAGAAACTGCAGAAGCTGGCGACTGAGTTTGGTAAAGTGTGTGAGAGAAGAAAGCTAGGAGTAAATGTGAATAACAGCAAGGTTATTAGGCACAGTAGGGTTGAGGGACAAGTCAATTGGGAGGTAAGTTTGAATGGAGAAAAACTGGAGGAATTGAAGTGCTTTAGATATCTGGGAGCGGATTTGGCAGCGGATGGAAGAATGGAAGCGAAAGTGTCACAGGGTGGGGGAGGGGGGCGAAAGTTCAGGGAGCGTTCAAAAATGTGAGGAAGGCGAGAGCATTATCTTGGAAAGCAAAAATGGGTATGTTTGAAGGAATAGTGGTTCCAACAATGTTATATGGCTGCGAGGCGTGGGCTATGGACAGGATTGTGCGGAGGAGGGTGGATGTGTTGGAAATGAGATGTTTGAGGATATGTGGTGTGAGGTGGTTTGATCGAGTAAGTAATGAATGGGTAAGAGAGATGTGAGGTAATAAAAAGAGTGTGATTGAGAGCAGAAGAGGGTGTATTGAAATGGTTTGGTCATATGAAGAGAATGAGGAAAGATTGACAATGAGGATAAATGTGTCAGAGGTGGAGAAACGAGTAATGGGAGACCAAACTGGAGGTGGAAGGATGGAGTGAAAAAGATTTTGAGCGATTGGGGCCTGAACATACATGAGAGTGAAATGCGTGCAAGGAATAGAGTGAATTGGAACGATGTGGTATACCGGGGTCGAAGTGCTGTCAATGGATTGAACCAGGGCATGTGAGGCATCTGGGGTGGGCCATGGAAGGTTTTGTAGGGCCTAGATGTGGAGGGGGAGATGTGGTTTCGGTGCATTATACGCGACAGCTGGATATTGAGTGTGAACGAATGTGGCGACTAAAAGGGGAGGGAGCCGGGGGCTGGGAATCCTCCCCACTCGATTTTAATTTTCCAAAAGAAGAAACAGAAATGGGGGCTAAGTGAGGATATTCCCTCAAAGGCTCAGTCCTCTGTTCATGAGCATATGTAATAATCTAAGTAAGATCCTTTATAAAAAATCAAAATGAAAAAAAAAAATGTGGAAAGGCTTCTTTTATGCAGACTTTCTAGCCTGAAGGAAAAATCTGCACATCAGTTCTAATGGCTAACACCATATCAGGCCTTTTGGAAAGAAATTGGCCCCTTTTTGCCCAACCACTGAACAGCGGGCAAGACTGAAGTAATTCAAGACCCTGATAAATTAGCATTAATGTCAAATGAAATATAACGCAAAGGTGCACATATGCATCTTGACCCTAAGGGTATTGATAATTACTTTAAAATACTCGAAAATCCGATCACTAACAAAAATGAAGGAAAAACATCATGAAGTTCCCACGAGCAAAAATCTAAGTACACTAAGGAGTTTAGAGCAGAAGACAAATGAGCAAATCAAATGCTGTTCTATAGATAGGAAGATCGACCACAAAACATCAGAAACAAACATGAATTGAGGCGAAGAAAATCAGCCACTATACACCAATAACAATAAATTTTTCACGCACCAGTAAGACCATAACTTTAATATATGGTCCAGCCCAGGTTCCCAAATTACAAATATTGAGGTAAAGGTATAATTATTTGCTAATTTCGCCACAAGAAGCCTACGGGACAGACTCCTGTATTAGACTTAGCGGTGGCTTAGTATTTTCTTTTTTTATATTCAAAATTCTGATTACATTCTACGATATAAATCATGATCTTTTTCGAAATATAAGCGGATGCAATTCCTATCAGCGAAACTCATATAAACACTTGAGTGAAGCCAGGGCAACATGAGTGTAAGGCTCCCTCACGTGACCACAAATAGTAATCACCAGGAACAGATATTCACGACTTTGATTTACCCTCAGTTTAAAGTCTCAGTGAATGATGTATCAGGTTAGTTAAAAATACTATTCTATGAGATAATCAATCGCAGTAAAAAATAATGTGTAGGATTCAGATGACCACGCAGCCTCTCCGCCATCAAGGTCAAGTTGTCTCACCTAACAATTGTGGGTAGCAAACACATTGACGAAGGACTCGTCGTGTCTCTTCAAATTCCAATAGAAATATATAAAAAAAAAGCAATTTTCACACTAAATCCACAGAAATCAGTTTGTTTAAATAACTTGATATGACCCCGTTCACTAGAGAAATTAACTAATATATACGCAGAAGAATGTAAACACTAAACTTTGGTCAGTTTACAGGCAATTTATGTTCATGATCATTATGCCAACGTCTGTCTATACCATATGCTGTACAATAAGGATTTTTTAACGAACGTGTTTACAACTAATGGAAGTTCACAAAACAAGCTCACCTTTACTTAAACACGACTCAGTCGACACTGCCGATGTTTCGACTCGGGATGATGGCAATAATCGGCGCTGCCAATTTGCTATGAAATTGTCGTACAGCCCTTTAGAAAATAATATCGTGTTTTCATTCAAAACACGAAAATCAATTTAATTGCCACTTTGTACATATTTCAGGTGTTTCACAGTATATATAAACTTCATAGAAAACATTCAAAGCGTTCTACTATGTTCCACAAAAATCATACTTGCCTTGAAGTGAATGTAAGAAATTGACTAAATTCGTAGGATGCCACCGTCGTAGTCGAATGTTTGTGGTAGATGCAGTTAACGGAAGAAGGGCGCCTAGTGGCGAATACATTAATGCTTGTTAGACACAAGCACTTTAGAGTGTGTACGACATTTACTTTCAAGGATGCGCTCCACGCACGAGCAGGGATATAATAGGATCCCGTTGGAGCGAGGTGACGTCTGAAGGTCCCGGACAAGGCTGTGCTCCCTCTGTCCACTGACGATGAATTTTCATTCGAGGTGAAACTACTTTCATGCAGACTCCGATGACACCTATGTATGATTCCTTTTTAATCATGTAACCCCAGGCTCCGTTGACCCGTTGACGAGGCTCTTGCAGCTTGAAGGCTGCGCTATTATCAGCGGCAGGAAAATTGGAAACTAGAATGAGGAGTTCCTTTTCATCCCACGGACAATCGTGTGCCTTTCATGAAAGACAGAAGAGTGAGGGGTGACCAAAATGCAACTTTTTATATATATAAAATTGATGATGTATTCAGTGATCAGCTCTTTGAAAGATGTAGGGATAGGACATTCAGAGAACATGAAATTCAGCTGAGAAAAGTAAAAAAAAAAAAAAAAAAATCAAAGCAATTCTATAGCATGTGTGGTGGATGAAAGGAATAAACAACTGAAAGTATGGTTAACGAAGACAGCATATATTGTTATAAAAAGTCGTATAGTTGTACAGAGTTTGAGACTGGGGTTCCTAAGTGTAACTAAGACCAGATTTCGAAGAGACAATGAATCCCTCATCATTTTCATCGTTTCATCTGCTCCTTTTTAAACTATGTCTTACCTGCCTGGTCTTCTACCCTTTCAAAAGCAGTTATAGCAAAGCTGCAAGCCATACAAAATAGTGCGCTCAGAACAATCACTGGATGCTTAGGAACCACAAACTTTCAACACCTTCACAATAAAACAAAGATTCTCTGTATACAGTCCCACCTCAGTATGCTTGGCACTGAAATCTATGCAACGCCAACAGATCACTACCATCCCAAAAACCCTATAACTAACCACCAAACTCCACATACAGATTAAAAGCTCACCCCTGCCTCACTTTTCAGTAACCTCTACTCGTGTATGCCCCACCCATCACAAATATAACACTGGTAACGCATACACACCGAAATAACCTGAGAAGCACTAGACAACCGACTTTCCAATCCAGTATTAAACTTCAATCTACAAGAATATACCCATCAGAAACCACACTCCCCAGACAGACATGGGTCGCGCTCTCCCGTTTATTCGTTAGACATTACCACCAATACAAAACCACAAACACCATTTCAACATATGCAAAGTCACTTTATTCTCCCACAGCTCATCTACTATAAAGAAGATATGGAGCATTTATTACTCAGTTGCCCTACAATCTTTGCAAATAGATGCATGCATATCACAACACTTCATGACCTGTGGTCGCAACCAGTGGACATGGCCAGCTTCCCAAGTGCTGCAGAAGCTTCATAAGAATAGAAGGGACCCCAGGCAGGAGGTGAGTAGGTAAATGTGCTGTTAATGGGCTTTGCCTGCAATTGCTTACACCGCAAGGGAAAAGTCACCTTTGGAAAGGCTGTATCACTCTCATCAAAGAACTTCTCACTTCAAAGGATTTTAAATTTCCATGCTAATGGAGGTACTGCAGAAGCCTTTAGAAAGGTCCTGGATAACACCAAGACTCTTATATTGAAACTGGTCTTTGGGTAATAAGTTTTTATGTATTCGCTGAGACAGCAAGGGCAACTGAGACCCTAACCAAGGACATCCTATTACCGCTATAGATATATGTACGCTAGCCTGAGTCAGGAACCTATTTCATCGACCAACCCTTAGGAGTCAATGAAGAGCTGGGTTGACTGTGGATCAACTGCTGTAACCAGGATTCGAACCTATACGCTCAACCTTGAGTGGCCCATGAATGCATCACGGTCAGTAACGCTAACTGATACACCACGGAGAACATATTTTCATAGTAGATCTCTATTCTTTGCCTTAGCAAGGTCGTGCCTGGAAGACAAAAAAAAAAAAAAAGACTAATCACTCGCTTCCATTCTTTAGGTGTCATGTGTAATGCACCAAAAAAAAACAGATTCCTTTCACAATCAGGCCCCACAGATCTTTCCATGGTTTCCCCTGGACATTTTGCTGCTGTAAATCATCACAGAGTTAACTTATGAGGGGCTTGAAGAGCTAATAGCATCTTGCAGCAGCAACAGTGATGAATAGGACAAACCTGCAAAGCCTATTCTTACATCAATGGCATTCTTAAACTTCCTCTACGAGGTAAATGGACTAGCAGAAAATGAGTTAAAATGGACCTAATGATGAAGAAAGTCTCAAATTTAAGATAGAACCTGAGGACTTCTTAGCACCTTGCAGGGAGCTCGCAATTTTTTGAGGTAGGCTGTACAACAAACAATCACTTCCTTTTTTAAAATCCATGGTTACATTTTCTCCTCCTGCATCCTTTTCACATGCTAATGATCCCTTTACCTTTCAAATTCATCACCACTACAAACACATCATCGTCATTCATTGGTGAGCATAAAATATATATTGATATTATTTCATTTCAGGGTACAAACAGTACCTACTTTCATTTTGATAATTTCTTGTTTTACAATTTGTTTAGTTCATTATTATCATTATCATGCTTGACAGTCATTTCTCCTTATTCACTCCATTTTGACACATATATCCTCTTTCTCAACCTTTCCTCACTCATTCTCTCCATGTGTCCACACCATTTCAATACACACTCCTCTGCTCTTTCAGCCACACTCTTTTCATTACCACACATCTCTCTTACCCTTTCATTACTTATTCGATCAAAAATCCTCACATTACGTATTGTCCTTAAACACTTCATTTCCAACACATCCACCCTCCTCCATACAACCCTATCTATAGCCCATGTCTTGCAACCATATAATATTGTTGGACTTACTATTCCTTCGAACATAGCCATTTTTGCTCTCCAAGAAAACATTCTCTCATTCCACACATACTCCATTGTTCCCAGAACCTTCACCCACTCCCTTACCCTATGACACTTCTGCTTCCATGGTCTCATTTGCTACCAAGCTCACTCCCAGATATCTAAAACACCACTTCCTCCAATTTTTCTCCATTCAAACTTACTTCCCACCTAACTTGTTCCTCAACCCTGCTGAACCTAATAACCTTGCTCTTCTTACATTTATTCTCAACTTTCTCCTTTCATAACTTTTCCAAACTCAGTCATCATCTTCTGCAGTTTCTCACTTGAATCAGCCACCAGTATTGTCAGTGGCAAACAACAACTGACTCACTTCCCAGGCCCTCTCATCCCCAACAGACTACATACTCGCCCCTCTCTCCATAACTCTTGCATTTACCTCCCTAACCACCCCATCCAAAAACTAATTAAACAACTATGGTGATATCACACACCCCTGGTGCAGAATAACCTTCGCTGGGAACCAATCACTCTCCTCTCTTCCTACTCGTACAAATGCCCTACACCCTTGATAAAAACTTCTCTATAGCAGCTTATCTTTCACACCATATACTATTAAGTCCTTCCACGAAGCATCTCTATCAACCCTATTATATGCCTTCTCCAGATCCATAAATGCCACTTAGAAATCTGCCTGTTTTTCTAAGTATTTCTCACAACTTTCTTCAAAGCAAACACCTGATCCAAACATCCTCTACCACTTCCAAAACCACACCACCCCTCCCCAATCTGATGCTCAGTACATGCCTTCACCCTCTCAGTCAATACCCTCCAATATATTTCTAAGTATTTCTCACAACTTTCTTCAAAGCAAACACCTGATCCAAACATCCTCTACCACTTCCAAAACCACACCACCCCTCCCCAATCTGATGCTCAGTACATGCCTTCACCCTCTCAGTCAATACCCTCCAATATAATTTTCCAGATATAATCAACAACCTCATGCCTCTGTAACTTGAACACTTACCTTTATCCCCTTTGCCTTTGTACAGTGGCACTATATACATGCATTCTTCCAATCCTCAGGCACTTCATCGTGATCCATACATACCCTGAATATCCTTACCAACCAATCAACAACACATTCTTAATAAACACATTTCTTAATAAACACATTTCTTAATTAACACATTTCTTAATAAACACATTTCTTAATTAACACATTTCTTAATAAACACAACTGCAGTACCATCCACTCCCTCCACCTTGCCAGATTTCATCTTCTGTAAGGCTTTCACCACCTCTTCTCCCTCACTTCACACACCACCCCAACCAAAACACCCCGCATCTGCCACTCTGTCATCAAACACATCTAACAGTCCTTCAAAATACTCTCTCCGTCTGCTCCTCACTCGATCACTACCTGTTATCACCTCCCCCCTTGCCCCCTTCACCGATGTTCTCATTTGTTTTCTTGTCTTTCACATATTATTTACCTCTTTCCAAAACATCTTTATATTCTCTCTAAAGTTTAATGATATACTCCCACCATAACTCTCATTTGTTCACTTTTTAAACCCTTGCACCTTCCTCTTGACCTCCTGTCACTTTCTCTCATTTATCTCCCAGTCATTTGCACTCCTTCATTGTAAGTACCATCCAAATGCCTCTCTTTTGTCTTTCACTAGCAACTTTACTTCTTCACCCCTCCACTCACTACCCTTTCTGATCTGCCCACCTTCTACCTTTCTCATGCCACATGCATCTCTTGTACATGCTATCACTGCTTCCCTGAATATATTACATTCCTCACTCACTCCCCTTATTTCATTTGCTCTCATCTTTTGTCATTCTACACTCAATCTTCTCTGGTATTTCTTTCATATTCATTATCCTTGATTGCCATTTCCCACATCAGCAAGGTAGTGCCAAGGAACAGACGAAGAAAGACCCATCCACTTATATACATACATGCTCATACACATACATACATATGAATATCAACATTAACACACATGTACATACACAGCCATATATGTATTCCCATTTATCCCAGTACATATTAAATTGTGTAACATGATTTTGCTATTTCCCTCATGAGTGTGGTAGCATCAAGAACTGATTTATATCATTGTATAACCCCTGATCCTTTTTCAAAATGTGACAAATAAGACATGAATGCTTACAAAATCAATAATGATAAAAATAACATGCTCAAATATATCTGATGCTGCCACTATGTTCCTCTGTCCAGCTCACATGACCAATATAAATATCAGTTGCCTTGACTTCATCTACTGAAGGCTCATTACTTCCTTCACCAATCACATAAACAAAAGTACAGGACAAGGGGAGCTATGGCTTATCATGCCAGTTTCAAGAGATTGGGAACAGGAAGGTCCCGCTTTGCTGTATCATTACCTTCAAAGAATTGTTAAGTATTTATAGTTCTTTACATCATGCTAACACTTTCTTCCTAGAATATCATGGCATTTCATATCACATATAGATTACAGTTCAAACACTATTGCATCTAGCAACTCTCAAATGATGCTACCATGTAGCATTTATGAATGAAAAGTATCACAGTTAAGAGAGTAATATTACCTTTGAAAAAGTCTTTCATATCAATAACTTCAAAAGAACAGCAAAAGTATTTCCTGATCATTACAACTGCATTGTGCTTTCTCATATAATTGTGTTCTCTCAGCTTATTTGTGTCAGATTATAATAAATACCTAAAGGATGCCAGTACATAGTTTTGCAAAGTACAGATTGCATTATGCTAATACTTCAAGCACATAACTAAAATTACTCACAATATGTGCCAGAGTATGACTATCATGTGGTTCTTTTACATATTTTATGCTTTTCATTTTTAAAATACTTTCATTGTCTTCTCTTTTTCCATTTCATAATGTGAGTCAGTTGTTGTTTGCTGATGATACAGCACTGGTGGCTGATTCATGTGAGAAACTGCAGAAGCTGGTGACTGAGTTTGGTAAAGTGTGTGAAAGAAGAAAGTTAAGAGTAAATGTGAATAAGAGCAAGGTTATTAGGTACAGTAGGGTTGAGGGTCAAGTCAATTGGGAGGTGAGTTTGAATGGAGAAAAACTGGAGGAAGTGAAGTGTTTTAGATATCTGGGAGTGGATCTGGCAGCGGATGGAACCATGGAAGCGGAAGTGGATCATAGGGTGGGGGAGGGGGCGAAAATTCTGGGAGCCTTGAAGAATGTGTGGAAGTCGAGAACATTATCTCGGAAAGCAAAAATGGGTATGTTTGAAGGAATAGTGGTTCCAACAATGTTGTATGGTTGCGAGGCATGGGCTATGGATAGAGTGGTGCGCAGGAGGATGGATGTGCTGGAAATGAGATGTTTGAGGACAATGTGTGGTGTGAGGTGGTTTGATCAAGTAAGTAACATAAGGGTAAGAGAGATGTGTGGAAATAAAAAGAGCGTGGTTGAGAGAGCAGAAGATGGTGTTTTGAAATGGTTTGGGCACATGGAGAGAATGAGTGAGGAAAGATTGACCAAGAGGATATATGTGTCGGAGGTGGAGGGAACGAGGAGAAGAGGGAGACCAAATTGGAGGTGGAAAGATGGAGTGAAAAAGATTTTGTGTGATCGGGGCCTGAACATGCAGGAGGGTGAAAGGAGGGCAAGGAATAGAGTGAATTGGAGCGATGTGGTATACCGGGGTTGACGTGCTGTCAGTGGATTGAATCAAGGCATGTGAAGCGTCTGGGGTAAACCATGGAAAGCTGTGTATATTTGCGTGTGTGGACGTATGTATATACATGTGTATGGGGGTGGGTTGGGCCATTTCTTTCGTCTGTTTCCTTGCGCTACCTCGCAAACGCGGGAGACAGCGACAAAGAAAAAAAGAAAAAAAAATTTCAATTAAGGCCTGGCCTGATGTGGACTTTGGTCCGTGACTGAAAAAAAAAAAATTCCATCACTCCTTTTGAAATAAATTACCTATTTATTCTTTATTACCCCCAAGATCAAGCTCTATGAAAGAATCCTGGTGTTACCCAGGACCTTTCTAAAGGCTCATGCAGCCTGTGGCTCCTTTGATGCGAGTTCTTTGCAGGCCTGTATTCCCAGCTTAGCCTAGAGCTGACTTGTCACTCATAGTGTAATCTTGATCAGGTGGAGTCCAGTAACATCTTTGAAATACGCTTTGTGTAATATAACACAAACTCCTCCACTTATGAAGCTGCATTGTTCCTCCCCTGTCTGATGCTCTGCGTGTCTCCACCTTCTCAGTCACTGCTCTCCCATAGAACAGGTACACTCAACAAACTTATATCTGTAATTCACTCACTTTTGTTCCCCCTTACTTTTCTACAGTGACACCATACTGGAGTTACTATTTGTTAGGAATCTTTTTATGAGCCATGCATTCATTGAAAATCTAAACTAACCTATAAATGACAAAGTCACCTCCTGTTTTTAGAAATTCACCTGTGGTCCCATACACTCTTTTCACCGGACCTCTTGCCATGACTCCACAAATTTCCCAAACCCAACCACCTGACATTTGCCACACTGAAAAATCCCCTAGAATAATTGTTCCATCTCTTCATCTCTTCCTGACCCCTTATGTTTTCTAGTTCTTTTCATACTATTAACCTCATTTCAAAACATTTGTAAGGACAGTATTCTGTTTTGCCTTTGTTGTGAAGGAAGAGGCTTTCTCTTTCAGTCTTAATTCATAATTAAACTGCTTTATGTTTAATTTAGGCATGAGCATTAGGTATAACTAGTCAGTAGGAACATTAGGTAGGAACCTCTGCAAACACTGCACTAGACTTGCCCTCTGCCAGTGGCCTGTTAAAGGGCAAGGCATAAAGGCTAAAAGGTGGCACTTGAGTTCTCTAATTATGGAGACTATTGCCGTGGCCACCCCTTGAGGGAGTTCCAGAATGGAACAGACATCAGAGATACCGATAGACAGATAGATAATATATTCTTAATAGCTTGCCACCACTTTAGAGTTTGTACCTGTGCACTATTTCCAGGAAAAGAAAAAGACATTCATCCTTTAAATACCCTTTACTTTCATTGCTACAACACAATAAAATAATAACAAATTATAAAACAATAACACTGCAAAACTAAACTTGCAGAAATCATTTAATAACTTACTGGCCATATTATTATATAATATACATATATATAAATATATATATATATATATATATATATATATATATATATATATATATATATATATATATATATAAATGTGCTTGTGTGTGTATTACACATGACAGCTAGAGAATGGATGCGAGTGGATGCAGTCTTTCTTCCTCTGTTCCTAAAGGAAACAGTGATTAAGCATGAAAAAAAAAAAAAAAAAAAAAAAAAAAAAAAATATATATATATATATATATATATATATATATATATCATATATATATGTACACATCTTTTTCATAAAAGGGGTCCTGGGGTTGTATAACACCTATTTGTAATTGCCATAGAACCCATTTCCAAGAAAGGGTACTGTTGTTACTCAGGACCTTTCCAGAGGCCCCTGCAGCCCAAGACTACACTAAATCTAGTAGCAGAGGAATGAGGGATTCCTTTAAAGAGACTGTACTCCTAAGGATACAGCCTTGCTAAAAATGACTTTTCACTCGTGCTGTACCCTCATGCAGGTTTGCCTGAAGATGTGATAAATAAAAGATCTTGGAGATATACTTCCATTTCTCCTGTGTCTGTTACACACAAGACTGTGTCTACACTGTACATATGTATAAATATAAATAAGGTCTAACCAGACTCCAATCACTTGAGGTTAAATTGAAAATTAATTCACCTTAAGAAGGCTGTATCACTAAGAGTAAAGTCTCATCAAAGAGCTTCTCCCAATGGAGTCTACATTTTCCTGCTACACAAGGAAGTGCAGCCTTGAGCTGCAGAGCCTTTTGAAAGGTTCTGAGTAATACCAAAACTTTCAGTGAAATTCGTTAATGAGTAATTACAAAACAAAAACACATATAAATAATACAAACCCAAGGTCCCTTTTATGGGGCTCCCACAGCTTCAGAGAATCCTAAGAGAGGAGCCCCACAAGTGTAAAATTCACTCCCTGTACAGTACAAATACGTAATTACATGTGGGTAATTACTACCGTCAAGAACAGGGAGTTGATAAACTTCTTAGGAGCAAGATGTTTCTTGACAAGATGTTATTCCCCTTAGTCGCATGCCAAGGATACAGCCTAAATGAAGGTGACTTTTCACTCAGTAGGTTGAACCCATTTTAAATATATTTGTGCAGAATTTCCCACTTAAGTGAGGTAGCATCCAAAACAAATGACTGTGCCTTACAGGAAAAACCCACATATGGCTCCTCCTTTTCAAGAGAAACTGGAGGGGAGAATTTCTAGCCCCTCGGACTCGCCTTCCATGATATCCAGGAGTTACATTGGCAGCATTCTCTCTCCCTTATCCCAAGGAATAACAGATTACATAATTCTTTTTTTGATGCATGTTTTTTTCTGAATTTGCAACGTTGTGTCAAAAACAAATGACTGGGCCTTTGAGGGTGATATCCTTATATATATATATATATATATATATATATATATATATATATATATATATATATATATATATATATATATATATATTTTTTTTTTTCATACTATTTACCATTTCTCGCGTTGGCGAGGTAGCGTTAAGAACAGAGGAGAGCCTTTGAGGGAATATCCTCACTTGGCCCCCTCCTCTGTTCCTTCTTTTGGAAAAGTAAAAACTGGAGGGAAGGATTTCCAGTGCCCCCTTGCTACCACCTCTTTAAGTCTCCTACGGCAAAAAGAATAAATGGGAATATATATTAGGTTTCCCTAGTCTTGCATTCAAATGGTAACACCAAGCAGAAAGACACCTTTGATGAGGCTTTATCAATATCAGTGGACAGTATGGGGCAGATCAATGTCAGAAATCTTCCCACCCAATATGAATCCAACTCACCCTACTCTTACATGAAAAACAGCCTAGAGGTTCCAGGTCCAGGAGCTACTTAGCTAAATACATATACATACATATATACATACATACACTGATAATCTTCATGAAATATAAATCATCGAAGTGGACATGAAAAAGATATTTGACATAAGGAACATTATATACAATAGCCAAAGTATAAGAGCTTTTTCTTTTTACAGTCTGAACCACTTGTGATGAGGCTACAGCTGTAAAAATGCTTATTACAAAAAACTGTAACTTGATTAAACTCCCATCTCACTACCTGTTTTGTATTCCCACTTCAAGGATTACAGTTATGCATTATATGCCTTTATTTGAACAATGTGTAAAGCACTAGTTACTAATTCCTTAATCACACGAAATATCACATTTAATGTCAATCTCACTAATCCACAACACTCAAAAAGTGTGAATTTATCTAACTTGTGTACATCAAACTAGCTAAGAATGACATATACACTGCAGCACTCCATGAAAGGTGTCCACTTTAAACAAAATCATATATATCACAAACAGTTGCAAGAACCTGAAATGAATAATTTAAGCAGGCAAATTTTTGTACAGTTACACACCTATACTTTGCTCACAAAATATTGCATATTATTACATTTGGTCCTTTTTAAATAAAATTACTGAGAATTGGTCAAGTTTCTTCACAGAAAACTGCACATTTAACTGTGTATCTACTAATGATTAAGAGCATATATTAAAAATAGGCATCATTATTATGATCACAATGCCCAAATGAATATTTTCCATGAGAAAAATCAAGCTGCATAGAGCTGCTCTTCAAATCTTTCAGAAGCCACTTAATTACACCACCTAAACTGAATGGTTTGAAAAAACGGTATTCTCACACTAATGTGTGTAACACTTCCTAAACACTAAGAGGACTTGCAAAGAAAGGGAGTACACTTTTAAATAAATATGATACATCAAAATCCTCACTTTGCAACTCATAAATAGGAAAATTAAATGTTGTCTAAAAAACTCCCATCAAGTATTCAAATTTTACGTATTTCAAAATACGACTCAAACAGATTATTCTGCAAATTATGAAATGAAATACTTCTTTATATTTTTTCATATAAATGGACCCTCTAAACCTAACAGTCATCAGCATGGAAAGTAAATGAAACCTGCAATGTGAGGTTTCAACACTTCAAATAAGTCCATTATCACAACATATTACTTTTGATTAATAACTAATTGTTCTGAATGACATTTAATGCATTAAATGAGCTAACTACAGATGCATAGCATCTATTACTATAACCACTATTTAAAATAAGTGCAACATCTGTCTTTGCATAAGATATAAATCTAACAGTAAATCATTGGGTGAGGTGGTGAGTATAAATGCTATCATTTCCACCAATTCAACTTATTGCTGCTTCATCACTTGGCCATCTTTCTATAATTCTTAAACTACTTCCATGAGATTCCTTATTTCACAATGTGTGAAATGCCAATGACCTGCTCACATATAAACAGGTACATGACTAATATCTGCCACAAACTTTGCATATGATAGGTCTCGTATTACCAATGGCAGTATGAATGCAGATATTGACTAGGCTTTTATACTGATCATGTGCACAAGTACACATGCCAGATCATTTACCTTTGAGAAGAGTGGCATTCAAAATATACCTAAAGAAAAAATTTGGCAACAAAACATATATATACATATACAAAATACTACAAATAAGTCTAATCTTGGGTAAGTCATTTCATAATAATTTTCAGTAGATACAAATATCTACAATGTCTACTTCTGACTGTGTGAGTTCTTTGGATTATTCTGCCTACTTATAATAAGTGTGATATGTTTATCTCTAATTATTCTTAACTATCAATAAATAAAATATCAGAAACAGCTTATGGTATCATATTCTAACTTATGGAACAGAACTACAAAACAGTATAATCTAATAACATGTTGTCCAACTTTCTGTGGGATCTTTATTACTTACATACCAACCAGGCTGTAAACTTCAATGACTTTAACTTCAAAGTCACCATTTGGCGCGAGAGGAGGATTTTCAAAAGTCTGGCACGTTTCTGTTTTGCCATAGCGGAAATCACGATCCAGCATGATTCCCTGACCATTTCTGTGAAAGGAAAATTATAAGTTCAGAAATCATCTACATATAATAATGTTAATCAATGAGAAATGTCTTATCTTATCCAAACAAAGCTTTTAGACCATTACAAAAATTAATACTCACCCTCCACCAATGGTGATCATGTTATTGTCTGCATGCATAAAGAGCTCTGCTGAGTGCTCTACTGATGAAAGTGCTGCATTATCTTGCTGCCTGGAGATGCCGACCCATTGGTACTTGGCAACAGTTGGTCGCAGGGTAAACAAGAAAGTTTCACCTGTGCCAAAGTATGTCTGCCAATTTCCAAACTCATCCTTATGGTGCCTCTGGGCCCATGCAGTGGAGCAGTAAGCTCCAAACACATAATCATCCACAGTGCGGATGCAGAGGAGAGTTGGCTCATGCTTTTCTACACGCTGTTTTGGGGAAAGAAAAGAAAAATTTGAGCATGATATTGAAACCACTCTCAAAGCTGTTTATAAAACCTCTAAATCTTAAGTGATGCAATGCATTTAAGAGTATTATGTTTAATATAATGTTTTGTGCACAAGAACAGTGTCTCCTTTTGCAGTGTTTCTATTCTGTAAACTGAGATACATTAGCATCTCTTATCTTTAAGTTTTGTGCTTTATATATCTTAAATAGATATTATATATAATGATGGACCAACCATACATCCTAAAAAAAAAAGAAAAAAAAAAATCAATGAAGTAAGTGTAAGATAAAAGCAGATGATAAAGGAGGGAAGAAATGCCTTGTGGGAGTTGCTACAGTTTTTCCCAGGACAGTAAAGCATATCTGGGAGTAGGAAGGGAGGAGGTTGGGTGGTTCTAGATGAAGGCGAGTTTACATAAAAAAGTGTAATGTTACCAAGGATGTTACAGATGTTCATGAACAGGGTTATGAGGGATTCAAATGAAAGAGTCTTGAAGCAAAGGGCAGGTCTACAGTACCTTAGTACTAAGGATGAGGAAGCCTGGAAGGTGAATCTGTTGATATTTGCTGATGACAAGGCTCCAGCGGTAGACTCAATAAAGAAACTCCAAAAGCTACTGTCTGAGTTTGGGATTATGTGAATGGAGCTGGTTGAAATCAAACATGAACAAAAGTAAGGTAATGAAGTGTAGCAGGGAGGAGGAGGAGGAGGAGACAGCTTGGTCTGAGTGTGGGTTTGCATGGAGAGGGCATGGAGAAAGTGGATTGCTTTATGCTACAGGAAGAGGATATGACAGCAGATGGAACTAAGGGGTATGAAGTGAATCATTGCAAGGGAAAGCAGGCAAAGGTCCCGAGTGCAATGAGGAATTTGTGGAAGGAGAGGCCAGTGTCTGCAAAGGTAAAGATGGGAATGTCTGAAGTTAAAGGATTCTGACAGCAGTATGTGGATGTGAATGTGTGTTGAAATTAAATGATTGAGGACAATAAGTGATGCGAGGTAGATAGATTATATAAGAACAGAGCATAAGAGTGAAATGTGGTAGTATGTGCAATCTGATTGAGAAAGCAAGATGATAATATTCTGAGGGCATTTAGTTTGTCGTTGCTTTTGTGTTGATATTACTGATCTGGGGAGTGAATAGCATGTGTGTATCATACGTGATGCCTAGAACAGTTGGCGTTTTGGTCAGAGGATGAGACTGTCCATCCATGTCTGTCTGGCATAAAAAGAACAACTGAAGATTTCTGTGGAAAAGCAGTCTATAGCCAATGTCCTACCTGTGATACGTAATGCAGCATGTTTGATGTTGGCTGTAATGTGACTGTGAGATCGTCTATACATGAAATAACCTTCATGTTGAGGCTTGTCTGAGGTAATGGGAAGTCTTGTAGGAAAAGACTGAAGACAGCTGGAGAAATAACTGCTCCTTAGGGAACTCCATTGTAGAGTTTAAGTGTTTTAGAGGTGACCATTCTGAGTGACTGGCATGGCAGCCAGCTATGAAATTGGCCAACCACTCTTTTTTATATCTCTGTTAAGGAGGGTGGTGTCTAGTATATATACTGGTGTTGTTGGCCTCCACTTACAATGAGTTACACTAAGACAGAAAAGTTACCACTGGCATGGCTGTATCATTGGGAGTACATTCTTGTCGAAAAACTTCTCTCTCCAAAAGATTCTACATTTTCCTGCTACAGAAAGTAGTACAGCCTTGGGCTGGAAGAGCCTATAGGTTTTGGGAAACATCAGGACTCTTACAGAAACTGGGCCTATAGTAATTATAAATAATTTGTTTTTTCATACATATTCGCCATTTCCCACATTAGGAGATAGCAATAAGAACAAAGGACTAAGACTCTGAGGGAATATCCTCACTGGGTCCCCTTCTCTGTTCCTTCTTTCAGATAAATCAAAACGGTAGGGGAGGATTTCCAGCCCACACTCCCTCCCCTTTTGGTCGCCTTTAAAACATGCAGGAAATACATGGGAAGTATTCTTTCTGTCCTAGCGCTACCTCACGCACATGAGGGGGGAGGGGGTTGTTATTTCATGTGTGGTGGGGTTGCAATGGGAATGAATAAAGGCAGATAGTATGAATTATGTACATGTGTATATATGTATATGTCTGTGTGCGTGTATATATATGTATACATTGAGATGTATAGGTTTGTATATTTGCGTGTGTGGACGTTTATGTATATACATGTGTATGTGGGTGGGTTGGGCCATTCTTTCGTCTGTTTCCTTGCGCTACCTCGCTAACGCGGGAGACAGCGACAAAGCAAAATAAATAAATATTATTATAATCATTACTATGATTTCTATTTTTATCATTTTTTTTTTTTTTTTTATTATCATTATTATACTTGGTCACCATTTCCTTTGTCAGCAAGGTAGTGCCAGGAAACAGAAAAAGAATGACCATTCACTCATATGCACAAATATATATATAAACACACATACATGTTCATATATACACATAGATACACATACATATACATATATACACATCCATAATCGCTCGCATTAACCATTCCTGGCGCCACCCTACTCCACAGGAAACAGCATTGCCATCCCCTGCATCAGTGAGGTAATGCCAGGAAACATGAAATACATATATTATTATCATTATTAATTTTTTTTATTATACTTTGTCGCTGTCTCCTGCATTAGTGAGACAGCACAAGGAAACAGACGAAAGAATGGCCAACCCACCCACATACACATGTATATACATACACGTCCACACACGCACATGTACATACCTATACATCTCAACATATACATATATATAAACACACAGACATACACATATATACATATGTACATAATTCATACTTTCTGCTCTTATTCATACCCGTTGCCACCCCGCCACACATGAAATGACAACCCCCTACCCCGTATGTCTGCGAGGTATTGCTAGGAAAAGACTACAAAGGCCACATTCGTTTACAATCAGTCTCTAGCAATCATGTGTAATGCACCGAAACCACAGCTCCCTTTCCACACCCAGGCCCCACAAAACTTTCCATGGTGTACCCCAGACGCTTCACATGCCCTGGTTCAATCCATTGACAGCACGTCGACCCCAGTATACCATATCGTTCCTATTCACTCTATTCCTTGCACACCTTTCCCCATCCTGTATGTTCAGGCCCCAATCACTCAAAATCTTTTTCACTCCATCTTTCCACCTCCAATTTGGTCTCCCACTTCTCCTCATTCCCTCCACCTCTCACACATATATCCTCTTGGTCAATCTTTCCTCACTCATTCTCTCCATGTGACCAAACCATTTCAAAAGACCCTTTTCTGCTCTCTCAACCACACTCTTTTTATTACCACACATCTCATTACTTATTCGATCAAACCACCTCACACCACATATTGTCCTCAAACATCTCATTTCCAGCACATCCACCCTCCTCCGCACAACTCTATCTATAGCCCACGCCTCGCAATCATACATCATTGTTGGAACCACTATCCTTCAAACATACCCATTTTTGCTTTCCAAGATAACGTTCTCAACTTCCACACATTTTTCAATGCTCCCAGAATTTTCGCCCCTCCCCCACCCTATGATTCACTTTCGCTTCCATGGTTCCATCCGTTGCCAAATCCACTCCCACATATCTAACACTTCACCTTCTCCAGTTTTTTCCATTCAGACTTACCTCCCAATTGACTTGTCCCTTAAACCCATCCATAAACAAATTAAAAAACCATGAGACATCACACACCCCTGCCGCAAACCAACATTCACTGAGAACCAATCACTTTCCTCTCTTCCTACACGTACACATGCCTTACATCCCTGATAAAAACTTTTCACTGCTTCTAACACCCTGCCTTCCACACCATATATTCTTAATACCTTCCACAGAGCATCTCTATCAACTCTATCATATGCCCTCTCCAGATCCATAAATGCTACATACAAATCCATTTGCTTTTCTAAGTATTTCTCACATACATTCTTCAAAGCAAACACCTGATCCACACATCCTCTACCACTTCTGAAACCACACTGCTCTTCCCAGTCTGATGCTCTGCACATGCCATGCATTCACCCTCTCAATCAATACCCTCCCATATAATTTCCCAGGAATACTCAACAAACTTATACCTCTGTAATTTGAGCACTCTTTTATCCCCTTTGCCTTTGTACAATGGCACTATGCAAGCATTTCGCCAATCCTCAGGCACCTCACAATGAGTCATACATACATTAAGTAATCTTACCAACCAGTCAACAATTTGTCATCCCCTTTTTTAATAAATTCCACTGCAATACCATCCAAACCTGCTGCCTTGCCGGCTTTCATCTTCTGCAAAGCTTTTACTACCTCTTCTCAGTTTACCAAATAATTCTCCCTAACCCTCTCACTTTGCACACCACCTCGACCAAAACACTCTATATCTGCCACTCTATCATCAAACACATTTAACATTATTATTATTATTATTATTATCATTATTATTACTATTATTATTATTATTATTATACTTAACCGCTGTTTCCTGTGTCAGCACGATAGTGCAAGGAAACTGACAAAGAATGGTCCAATCACTCATGTACACACAAATGTACATAGACGCCCATACACGCACATATAAATATCAACATATACATACACAGACAAATACATATATACACAAGTATATATTCATACTTGCTGCCTTCATCCAACAAGGTAGCACCAGGAAAAGACAAAAAAGGCCACACTCACTAACACTCAATTTCTAGCTGTCATGTGTAATGCACCGAAACCACAGCTCCCTTTCCACATCCAGGCCCGACAGACCTTTCCATGGTTTACCCCAGACGCTTCACATGCTCTGGTTCAGTCCACTGACAACATGTCGACCTAGGTATACCACATTGTTCAAATTCACTCTATTCCTCGCATACCTTTCACCTCTGTATCAGCCAACACTCAATCTTTTCACTCCATCCTTTCACACATTATCATGGATAGGAAGATACTTCCCAATTTTCTGCAGTGTAGAAGTACTAAAGGAGGTGGGGCTAACAATCCTCCCTCCGATTCACTTTTCCTAAGGAGAAATGCAATTTTCCCACTTAGCTATCTTTGTTTTGAAAGGTACTCAATAAGAGGGAATGGTGGCAAGTACATCCCCCCTCGACAGATTTTTGACTTATTTCTTTCAAGAAATGCATTAATCCTCTCAGCTATCCAATGTTCATGTACTCACAATGCAGGAAATGGATTATATCAGAATATCCCAACTTCAAGAGAAAATTTCATTGATGTCATTTGCATTCAGTTCACATTGCTAAGATATGTATGCCAATGCATTCAGTAAAGGGATGTAACTTATACAAATAAAGTTTACAGTCAGGAAAGTATGACATCAATAGAGATAAATGTACTGAACTGAATATTTTGCATACAATTCCCATTTCTAAGATGTGTCAATGAAATCGAATAGAAGAGAAATTTTCTCTGTTAGTCCAGGAGGTTTAAAGTATAGGTGTACTACTGAATATTATGTACAAGTGAATATTGGGTGAAGAAAAATCGTATGGAAGGATCCAGGAAGAGTTGACAAGATGATTATTACTTTTGGTATGCTCAAGGATGGTTGTTAAAGTTAAGCTGTGTAACCACCTGAACCTATTTTAGTGTGATGACTGCAACTTAACAGAAACTGTAGGGACAAATGGATCAGCTTCCAGATCATGCTACTGAAAAGCTTTCAAAATTCGAAGCTACTAAAGATTATATGTATCTACAACAGTAAAAGGATATGAAAACACTTAAAATACTAACCTGGAAGAAAGTTGTAAGGGAACAGCCATGTTCCTCAGTAGTATAAACCAATGTGGGCTGGTGCATTGTCATTCTCATTGGTAGCCATGACCACAGTGTCAGAAGCTGGAAATTCAAACAACACATTATATATCATTCATCATCTACACAGCTAAAAAAGTGTCATTCATCAGACTCTTTATGTTTTTCAAAACTTTTCAAGGGTCTAAAAATTATATCTGGGAATTCTAAATACAGGTAAATATAATTCTCAACTAGTTTTATATAGTTATTGAATGCATTATGATGAACAGTTCAATGAAGCTTAGGCCATTCTCTGAATCATCCCCTTACACCCATCACCAGCATTAATAAGGGCCAGATCCTTTTCACTTGGGAATTGGTAAAGCACTTGACAAACCTCATCCCTTGAGACGATCACCGATTTGATGCTGTTAATCGGGTACTGGCCCATGGCTCGCACACGTGGGGCAGGAGATCGGGATCCCTTTGACAGCGTGCATAAAAGTATTTGTTAACTGAGCAGCATACATATACAGCACCCTCAGAGAATAAGTGTTAGTTATATTTTCCCAGAGAGGAAAAAGATGCACCAAAGCAAAATTTTCAAGCATCAGGAATCCATGAATATAAAAGACCAGAAATCAAGTCATTCAGTACAAGGGTTATTCATTAATCCATATAATTCACTAAACCCAAACAACTTACCCTTCACCAACATTACATACAAACACAAATATGCATACTGTACATAAGCTTGGAAAAGCAATGTTTTTTACTATAGAAAATGAATACGACCAGGTATATCATCAAATACATGGTGTGAAGTGGTTTGATCGAGTATGTAATGAAAGGGTAAGAGATATGTGTGGTAATAAAAAGAGTGTAGTTGAGAGAACAGAAGAGGGTGTACTGAAATGGTTTGGTCACATGGAGAGAATGAGTGAGGAAAGACTGACAAAGAAGATATATGTGTCAGAGGTGGAGGGAGCGAGAAGTGGGGAGACCAAATTGGAGGTGGAAGGATGGAATGAAAAAGATTTTGAGCAATCGGGCCCTAAACATACAGGAGGGTGAAAGCCGTGCAAGAAATAGAGTGACATGGTATACCGGGGTCAACATGCTGTCAATGGAATGAACCAGGGCATGTGAAGCGTCTGGGGTAAACCATGGAAAAGTTTTGTGGGGGCCTGGAGGTGGAAAAGGAGCTGTGGTTTCAGTGCATTACACATGACAGCTAGAGACTGAGTGTGAACGAATGTCGCCTTTGTTGTCTGTTCCTAGCACTACCTCATTCGGACATAGGGGGAGGGGGGGGGGGGTGCCATTGTGTGGCGGGAATGGATGAAGACAGCAGGTATGAATATGTACATGTGTATATGTCTGTGTATGTATATGTATGTATACTTTGAAATGTTTAGGTATGTATATGTGCTTGTGTGGGCATTTATGTATATACATGTGTATAAGGGTGGGTTAGGCCATTCTTTCGTCCGCTTCCTTGTGCTACCTCGCTAACGCGGGAGACAGCAACTAAGTATAATAATAAATAAATATGTAAAGAAAGTATGAATGTTGTTTTTATCCATCAAGTTCCAAAGCAATTTTGCTACCACAGTATATCAATCTTTCCTAAAAACTAACTATATAACTGCACTGTGGTAAAATCAGAATTAAGTTTTGATATTTCCTTTTTGCATCAAAATTCTTTCTATATTTTCCAATTAGCATCAGCATCATCTATTACTAGTCATGTTTAAACTTTCATATAAGATCCTGGGACAACCATAACCAGTTATCGAGATGTAAAAGCTTGGATTAAAATTCCATTAGCTACCAATGAAGTGATTCAATAAGTAACTATCAATTTCAATGTCTTTAAAAGATAAATTAACCATAAAAAGTACGATATTTTAGTTTAGCAAAACTGTCATGAAATGCTGTCTTAAAAATATCTTATGAATACAGTTCTAGATACATTTTCAAATACATTTTCTTAACCAAGAAGCATTAGTTTCCAAAAATAATTACAATCTTTCTCCATGCCAACAGTATGAAGTTACAGCAAGGTTATAGTAAGTGATTCATTTATTTCATTAATCTCTACATTTCTTATGCTGTACTTGTGAAGTAATCCAAATTCATCATCATTTATTACTTTCTCCATGTAGATTAGGAAGCCCTTAGAATGTTTATTACTTCCTGATAATTCAAAGAAAAAAGTAAAAAAAAAAAAAAAATGTATGCAGCAATGACACAAACAAGTCCACAGCTACCCTACTTTTGAAAAGTTTTTTAAGTTAAAATCTGAGCAATGTTGGTAATCTTAAGCCAAAGCCATGCATGTATTATAACTGTTATTCTGAAATTTAGCATGAAGCATCAAGCATGATCAAAATTTAATGAATCAATCACTCCACAGCCTACCTCCTTGATGGTCAAGGTGTGAGACATCATCTGAATATTTGACTGAGTTTCTGAAGTTGGAAGACCTTCCAGAGAGACAGAACGGTTCAAAGATGGAGTTTCTGGAACATTCATCTGTCCTCCACTTCCAGTTCCTCCCATCATTCGTTGACTCTTGAGATACATCTCAGTCTGAACAACTACTTTTGTGATTTCTGACTTACTGAAACCACGGATGCCAAATGCAGTTTTCAAAAGCTTTTGGGGAGGAACCTGGAAAAAATCAATAGAAATAAGCACAAAAACCACAACTATCAGATTCTGCCTTATAACCAAATGTGAAATCCACACATATTAATGGTGCTATATCTCTCCCTATTTCTATTACATGTATGCAAGACATGAAAAACAGGATAATGTTCTTTACTAATTAACTTAGCTTATATATGGTTTACCCCAGATGTTTCACATGCCCTAGTTCAGTCCACTGACATGTCAACCTCAGTATACCACATCGTTCCAGTTTGCTCTATTCCTTACACACCTCTCATCCTCCTGTATGTTCTGGTCCTAATCATTCAAAATCTTTTTCACTCCACCCTTCCACCTCCAATTTGGTCTCCTGCTTCTCTTGTTCCCTCCACCTCTGATGACATATATATCCTCTTTGTCAATCTTTCCTCACTCATTCTCTCCATATGTCCAAACCATTTCAACACACCCTCTTTTGCTCTCTCAACCAAACTCTTTTTATTACTACACACCTCTCTTAGCCTTTCATCATTTACTCAATCAAACCACCTCACACCACATATTGTCCTCAAACATTTCATTTCCATCACATCCACCCTCCTCTAACAAACCTATCTAGAGCCCATGCCTCACAACCATATATTATTGTTAGAACTACTATTCCTTCACACATACCCATTTTTGCTCTCTGAGATAACATTCTCTCCTTCCACACATTCTTCATTGCTCTCAGAACATTCGCCCTTTCCCCCATCCAGTGTCTCACTTCCATGATTCCATCCATGGCTAAGTCCATTCCCAGATATCTAAAACACTTCACCTCCTCCAATTTTTCTCCATTCAAATTTACATCCTAATCAACTTGTCCCTCAACCTTATTGAACCTAATAACCTTGCTCTTATTCACATTTACTCTTAACTTTATCCTTTCACATACTTTTCCAAACTCAGTCACCAGCTTCTGCAGTTTCTCACTTGAATCAGCCACTAGAGCTGTATCATCAGCAAACAACAACTGATTCACTTCTCACGCCCTCTCATCTCCAACAGACTGCATATTTGCCCCTCTCTCTTTCATACATATTTGCCATTTCCCACATTAGTGAGGAAGTGTTAAGAACAGAGGACTGAGCCTTAGAGAGAATATCCTCACTTGGCCCCCTTCTCTGTTCCTTCATTTGGAAAATTATAAATGGGATAGGGGAGAAAGAGAGTATACTGCCCATGTATTCCCCTATCCCCATGGATAATAACATATAAATTATCTCTAGGGATAATCATAGCAGGCAACTAAAAGGAGTTAGATTGGGGGGCCAGAAATCTTCCCCTCCTGTTTTACTTTTCAAAAAGAGGGAACAGACAAGGGGTCCAAGTGAGGATTTTTTCCTCTAAGGTGGTCATCTGCTTTTGATGCTGTCTTGCTAATGTGGGAAATGGCGAATATATACATACATATAGAACCATTACTATCTATTACTTTCTTTTGATCTTTTAATGTCAAAAAAATCTGTTCTGTATATATTTTCATGTTTCACTTCTCAGTATATGACTGTGTACTACTCCAACTTCTGACTTCTATATCAAACAGGAGAAGCACAAAATTTTTCAACAACAAATGCACCATAAAATGGCACTTACCTGTAAGTTTTGGCAAAATTGCATTATTGATTCACTCAGCCCTCGAGATGGAAGAGAACCAGCCACAGAAGGATCATGAGTCACTGCCTTGCCAAATAAATGGAAGATGGCCAATGCAATGCGCATGAAAACCTTAGAACCCTCAAACAAGAAGCAGTCAAGCACACGTACCTATAAAAAGATGTGTAAATCAACCTCAAATGAAAGCATACCATAAATGCAGATTTTTTTTTTCTGTGATTACTGCAGGAAAAGCCTATTACTTTTGCAGCTGTCAATATAAAATCACCATGCACCAAGGGTTATTTGACATGATTCACCTAGTGTGATGAATTTCTCCTTTAAATGGAGGGAACACTTTTGGGAAGATAGGAAAGGCTGCTGAGAACATGCTTTCTCAACATTAAATTCTAACTTTTCATTTAGGGCAACTCCTAGAATCAAAATAATCTTAACACTAAATATCTTTCCTTGTTGAAACCTTGTGAGTGGTACTGTTATATGGTACTGTTAATAATTTCACATAGTTTGTGAGTCACAGGGTGGGGGAGGGGGCAAAAGTTGTGGGAGCGTTGAAAAATGTGTGGAGGGCGAGAACATTATCTCAGAAAGCAAAAATGGGTATGTTTGAAGGAATAGTGGTTCCAACAATGTTATATGGTTGCAAGGTGTGGGCTATAGACAGAGTTGTGCAGAGGAGGGTGGATGTGTTGGAAATGAGATGTTTGAGGACTATATGTGGTGTGAGGTGGTTTGATCGAGTAAGTAATGTAAGGGTAAGAGAGATGTGTGGAAATAAAAAGAGTGTGGTTGAGAGAGCAGAAGAGGGTGTTTTGAAATGGTTTGGGCACATGGAGAGAATGAGTGAGGAAAGATTGACCAAGAGGATATATGTGTCGGAGGTGGAGGGAACGAGGAGAAGAGGGAGACCAAATTGGAGGTGGAAAGATGGAGTGGAAAAGATTTTGAGTGATCGGGGCCTGAACATGCAGGAGGGTGAAAGGTGGGCAAGGAATAGAGTGAACTGGATTGATGTGGTATACCGGGGTTGACGTGATGTCAGTGGATTGAATCAGGGCATGTGAAGCGTCTGGGGTAAACCATGGAAAGTAGTGTGGGGCCTGGATGTGGAAAGGGAGCTGTGGTTTTGGGCATAATTGCATGACAGCTAGAAAACTGAGTGTGAACGAATGGGGCCTTTGTTGTCTTTTCCTAGCGCTACCTCGCACACATGAGGGGGGAGGGGGATGGTATTCCATGTGTGGCGAGGTGGCGATGGGAATGAATAAAGGCAGACAGTGTGAATTGTGTGCATGGGTATATATGTATGTCTGTGTGTGTATATATATGTGTACATTGAGATGTATAGGTATATATATATATATATATATATATATGATACAGCGCTGGTGGCGGATTCATGTGAGAAACTGCAGAAGCTGGTGACGGAGTTTGGTAAAGTGTGTGGAAGAAGAAAGTTAAGAGTAAATGTCAATAAGAGCAAGGTTATTAGGTACAGTAGGGTTGAGGGTCAAGTCAATTGGGAGGTGAGTTTGAATGGTGAGAGGCTGGAGGAAGTGAAGTGTTTTAGATATCTGGGAGTGGATCTGTCAGCGGATGGAACCATGGAAGCGGAAGTGGATCATAGGGTGGGGGAGGGGGCGAAAATTTTGGGAGCCTTGAAAAATGTGTGGAAGTCGAGAACATTATCCCGGAAAGCAAAAATGGGTATGTTTGAAGGAATAGTAGTTCCAACAATGTTGTATGGTTGCGAGGCGTGGGCTATGGATAGAGTTGTGCGCAGGAGGATGGATGTGCTGGAAATGAGATGTTTGAGGACAATGTGTGGTGTGGGGTGGTTTGATCGAGTAAGTAACGTAAGGGTAAGAGAGATGTGTGGAAATAAAAAGAGCGTGGTTGAGAGAGCAGAAGAGGGTGTTTTGAAATGGTTTGGGCACATGGAGAGGATGAGTGAGGAAAGATTGACCAAGAGGATATATGTGTCGGAGGTGGAGGGTACGAGGAGAAGAGGGAGACCAAATTGGAGGTGGAAAGATGGAGTGAAAAGGATTTTGTGTGATCGGGGCCTGAACATGCAGGAGGGTGAAAGGAGGGCAAGGAATAGAGTGAATTGGAGCGATGTGGTATACAGGGGTTGACGTGCTGTCAGTGGATTGAATCAAGGCATGTGAAGCGTCTGGGGTAAACCATGGAAAGCTGTGTAGGTATGTATATTTGCGTGTGTGGACGTGTGTATGTACATGTGTATGGGGGGGGTTGGGCCATTTCTTTCGTCTGTTTCCTTGCGCTACCTCGCAAACGCGGGAGACAGCGACAAAGTATAAAAAAAAAAAAAAAAAAAAAAAATATATATATATCCCCGGGGATAGGGGAGAAAGAATACTTCCCACGTATTCCCTGCGTGTCGTAGAAGGCGACTAAAAGGGGAGGGAGCGGGTGGCTGGAAATCCTCCCCTCTCTTGTTTTTTTTTTTTTTTTTTTTTTTAATTTTCCAAAAGAAGGAACAGAGAAGGGGGTCAGGTGAGGATATTCCCTCTATGACCCAGTTCTCTGTTCTTAACGCTACCTCGCTAACACGGGAAATGGCAAATAGTATGAAAAAAAAAAAGAAAAAAAAAGTATACGTTGAAATGTATAGGTATGTATATGTGCGTGTGTGGAGTGTATGTATATGCATGTGCATGTGGGTGGGTTGGGCCATTCTTTCGTCTGTTTCCTTGCGCTACCTCGCTAACACGGGAGACAGCGACAAAGTATAATAAATATTATTCATTCATTAATAAATATTAATAAACATTATTTATTAATAAATAAATATATAAATTTTTTTTTCTTTTTTTTGCTTTGTCGCTGTCTCCCGCGTTTGCGAGGTAGCGCAAGGAAACAGACGAAAGAAATGGCCCAACCCACCCCCATACACATGCCTTGATTCAACCCACTGACAGCACGTCAACCCCGGTATACCACGTCGCTCCAATTCACTCTATTCTTTGCCCTCCTTTCACCCTCCTGCATGTTCAGGCCCCGATCACACAAAATCTTTTTCACTCCATCTTTCCACCTCCAATTTGGTCTCCCTCTTCTCCTCGTTCCCTCCACCTCCGACACATATATCCTCTTGGTCAATCTTTCCTCACTCATTCTCTCCATGAGACCAAACCATTTCAAAACACCCTCTTCTGCTCTCTCAACCACGCTCTTTTTATTTCCACACATCTCTCTTACCCTTACGTTACTTACTCGATCAAACCACCTCACACCACACATTGTCCTCAAACATCTCATTTCCAGCACATCCATCCTCCTGCGCACAACTCTATCCATAGTCCACGCCTCGCAACCATACAACATTGTTGGAACCACTATTCCTTCAAACATACCCATTTTTGCTTTCCGAGATAATGTTCTCGACTTCCACACATTCTTCAAGGCTCCCAGAATTTTCGCCCCCTCCCCCACCCTATGATCCACTTCCGCTTCCATAGTTCCATCCGCTGCCAGATCCACTCCCAGATATCTAAAACACTTCACTTCCTCCAGTTTTTCTCCATTCAAACTCACCTCCCAATTGAATTGACCCTCAACCCTACTGTACCTAATAACCTTGCTCTTATTCACATTTACTCTTAACTTTCTTCTTTCACACACTTTACCAAACTCGGTCACCAGCTTCTGCAGTTTCTCACATGAATCAGCCACCAGCGCTGTATCATCAGTGAACAACAACTGACTCACTTCCCAAGCTCTCTCATCCCCAACAGACTTCATACTTGCCCCTCTTTCCAAAACTCTTGCATTCACCTCCCTAACAACCCCATCCATAAACAAATTAAACAACCATGGAGACATCACACACCCCTGCCGCAAACCTACATTCACTGAGAACCAATCACTTTCCTCTCTTCCTACACGTACATATGCCTTACATCCTCGATAAAAACTTTTCACTGCTTCTAACAACTTGCCTCCCACACCATATATTCTTAATACCTTCCACAGAGCATCTCTATCAACTCTATCATATGCCTTCTCCAGATCCATAAATGCTACATACAAATCCATTTGCTTTTCTAAGTATTTCTCACATACATTCTTCAAAGCAAACACCTATATAAATATATATAATTATTTTAAATTTTCACACTTTCTCTTTCTTTTTCTGACCCTATCATGTTACTAACTCTGCCCTCATCTGCAAAATATCTATGTAAACCTCTACTTCTTATACACAACTGAAACTAATAAATCCTCATGTGGTATACCTGATAAAACATATCCTTTATGGGACATAGTTCTGTTTGCTATGACTTTATGTCTTTTGAAATTGATAATTGCCTGAATCCAACTTCATAGCTTGGCTTTCATGCTTTATTTTATTCTACAATGTTACAAACTTTAGTCATTTACTTTATCAAATGCTTTAAATAGGTAAAAAAAAATAGGAAAAAAGTGTCCACTCTCATGCCTTTCAAAGAAGTTTTGAATATGTTTTTAAAGTGATAACTTTAGCATGGTACAAATATATGCTGGCTTTAAGTGATACTGTTAGTCATGCACTTCAATATATATTTCTTAATCGTTGCATGTGATATCAGATTTATAGGTCAAAATTGGTTTTTTTTTTCAGTACCTCAGATCCTCCTGAGTGTACTAATGATACATATCATTCTATGTAATTCCACTATGCCACTCTTGTCAAGGTTTCATCTTACTAGCAACATCATTGTTGTTTTAAGGAAATCAGTTCATATTCTGTCTAGTTCCAGTACTGAGATTTCTTTGCTTGGTCTGTAGCTATAATCAAGTTACTTTCCGTCACTTCCACAATTGTGATGGGATTCTTATCAAATACATCAAATGTATCATCACATATTTTCTTGGGATTTTCATACTTATAATTTTAAGGGCCCAAGTTCAGCTTCTTCCTTTGCTTTTATCCTACAAGTTAATACTAACTCTGGATCTCTTTCCATATTTTCATATTTTTCTTTGTCTTTTAATTCTCTCTCAGCTTGTTGCTTTCATCCTATTTGTGAATAGTACCTCTGCATTTCTTTCCATGCTACTGATTATCATTTTATGTAATTTCAATAATTAACTGTCAGCCTTTCATTTTTAAGCCCTTCAGTTCCCTCTTGGCTTGTTGCTAATCATTTTTACTCTTTTCCATTTTCATCAATTAGTTTTCTGATCTTTTGATATCCTTCTCTTTCCCTAAAATTTTCCTTTAACTGGTATTAAGTTTTGAACTACTTTTGCTCTCTCATTAAACATTACTGTGATAGTATCTAAACCTCTACCTCTCAAAATATTAATCCAATCATAAGTTGTTAATTCTAAAATCTTCCATATTATCTTACTTAGAGTGAGCGAGTGAGAGAGTGTGAGCAGGGAACTATAAATATTCTAATGCATTTCAGATTCATGTTTGCATAGATGGTATAAATTCATGTCAAATATTTTCTTTTCACAATTTTTCTTTCTTTTATAACTTTCTTTTATTTTGGCATATTAACTTTATCAATTAAGAGATTTTTGTACTGAAATCAATTTCATTACAGTATTACCAAATAAAGCAAAAGTTTGAAGACACCATTTTTGAAAGTCAATACATACCAAGTGTGTGAGGGGAAGTGAAGCCAAGATCCACCACATCCAGTTCTGGAAAGCTTCCTCAATCTGCTCTTGAGGAACTCCAAATTTAGCAAGAGTTGAAAAGGCTCCTCTCTAAAATGAAACATATTTAATGAATTAATACAAGTAGTATTTGTAGAACAGGGCAGTACTGCTGTACTATAAACAGAAAGCTACCATATCTTACAATTACCAAAAAAATTTACACTAGCTAATAAGAGATAAATATGTGCATACAACAGTTTTAGAATACTTACAATATGTTTTCTCCCTAGGATCAATGCTGCTCTACAGTTTGCTTCATTTGCAATTTTGGTTTGTGAAAGAAATCTGTTCTGAGATCCACTAACAAGGGCAGTCATGCAGTTGTATGCATCCACTTCTGTTGGAAGAAAATGTGCATTCAAATATATTAAAATTAGTTAATTAGCGTCCAATACATCATCTGCTATACAAAATGTCAGCTCCTGCAATCTACCAAAAAAATATTTGAAAAGATTTTCAGCATTTGTAAACTATGTTAAAAATATTCAAATATAACGTATCTCCAAATCACAAACCAATGTAAACTTTACCATCCATATAATGAAGTAGCACAGAAGTCAAGGGATATATAGATGGAGCATATGTGATTGCAGGGTGGCTAAATGCAATAACAGAGATGACCCGTTCACACGCAGCCACTCCCCTAGGTGACAGGGAATGTGATATCTTGTGGTTTATATCAATGAAGGTGGGCAACTGAACTGTGCACTCCGAAAGTTCTGTTAAAGAATAACAAAATATTAGGTTTCCTCTGAAACATTTTCAAACTAGCTATTAGATAATACATGAATTTAGCATTCAATTATGTTTTAGTTTCAAATATACTTCACAGTATACCAATTCTCATTTTACCTATTTTACTGAATATCAGTCTAGGAACTGAACTCAAGACCCATTATACACAGGGTGGACACAGGTACAAAACTTAATATGAAATAAGATAATAAACATTAACATGCAAACATGTCCATGTACAACTGACTGGATTTTGCATTTATGTAATAAAGAAATTGGAAGTAATATCTATGGTACTCATCTCAGAAAAAGTGATCTCACAATATTCAAACCTGAGGCTCACAACTCAATCAAAACAGAAAGCACTCCCCTGCTACAGGTCCTGCCAAATTGTCAAACTCTCACATGAAACACCTTGGCCCCATTGCAATATAAGTGCTTATAGAAACTGCAAACCACTCTTGGTTACACAACAAAAATCCCAAAAGTCTGGAAATTGGTCAACATAGTATCCATCTTCAAATCTTCCAAACCAACCATTTCTCCATCCTCCTATTGCCCTATAACACCCTTATCATCAAAAAAATAAATCCATGAAGTCAAACAAAACCTTCCATTTTCAGCCATACAGCATGGCTTCAATCCTAATCACTCAACTAATAAATTGCACACAAACCTTACGCAATACATCCTGGATGGCTTCAACCAGCCACAAATCCCCTTCCACATCCCTCGACAATTCCTCACAAAGTATGCTAGATGCCACCACAAAAATTATAGAAAATGGTTAGCCAACTTCATAGCTTGTGGCAAAGCCAGGGCCATTCATAAAGGCTTCACCTCAAAATTTTGTAAGCTTAAAAATAATTATCCCAAGGAATAGTTCTTTCTCCAACACTCATCAATATCTGTCACCTGCAGACCACAGTATGAACCTCTTAACCCCTGACACACATGAATGCACCCTGCAACCTTCCAAAACCCTAAATATTCAACTCCCATAAAACTCCAACCATATGATACATGACAATCACTTCCTACAGCACAAACACCAATACCACAGCCATAACCACACTAAATGCCCTTGTAAACAATTAATAGCATCAGTTTTGGACAAGAAATGAAATCCCTTCATATCCTTTACAAACAATTCATCCATTCCAGTCAAAATTATTCATCTGCCTGGTCATCAACCCTTTTAAATGCAAACAGAACAAAACAGCAAACCACACAAAGCAGATAAATCTGAACAATCACTGGGTATATATCAACAACAAGCATTCAACACCTGCATAATAAAAACAGTAGCCAACACAATCTCACCTCATTATGTTCAGCACCCAGTTCTTTGCAACAGCAGCAGACCATTTCCATGTCAAACTCAAAATTGACAAATCATACATGTATGGTAATGATTCGAGAAGCAACAAACATCTGCCCTTCCCACTAAATCTTAAACTAAGAAACTATACTTCCAAGGCAGGCAAAAATTAGGCTTTCTCATCTACATTCTGGACACCACCCCCAAGGAATGCACAAATTATGCTTTCTCATTTACATTCTGCATCACATGAACCTTCATGGCTAAGATGCAATCTCCAAACTAAAAGCAATAAATGTTTAATCCTCAACTGTCTTACACTCCCTGTATAAAGACATGCACCTACATCACTTCTTACACTCCCTGTACAAAGACATGCTCCCACATCACTTCTTACACTCCCTGTACAAAGACATGCATCTACATCACTTCTTACACTCCCTGTACAAAGACATGCACCTACATCACTGCAATTCTTGAGCAGATCATAATGCAATAACAGCCATATTTCCAATAATTTCTGAAACATACTCCCCTCTCTTGCAAACTTCATCCCGTCATAAGCAGCCTTTCTGACATGTCCAGCAAACAGCATTCCTCATACTAACCTCTTCTCTATATTTAACTATCCCTGTCTAAAAAGAAATCTTATCCTCTTGTACATCCACAATCACTCTCTTCCAAAGATTATCATGTGCATTCTTTTAATTCATTTGTCCCATTATCTTAACTTTTCTATTTTTTTCTGGAAGACTTGGACTCTCCTTCCAGGTTCTCTTTTTCTCCTAAGCCAAATTGCTGAATTCTTTATTTCAAAATTATTTTCATTCTTTATCTGTCCTTCCCCTACACTGCAGCATCATCAATCAATGCACTTTCCAAATGCCTCCAAACCACCTGATATCTACACTGTACTGTTTCACTGAAATTTCCTAACCTCATTTAACTTCTCTTGTGAGTTATGAACTACACTTAAATGTATTTCACCTTTTCTACCACTAGTAATAACTCTCTGTACTCTTGGGCTTATCAAAAATTTCATATCTACCTCTCTCTACTTTTAATGTGTATACTGTTCCCTCTTGTAATGTTTCAAAGTACTTTTTTCACATACACAAATTCTCTTGTTTCACCAGTAATCTGCTACCCATCTTTCACTTTCTACCTCATCTCACTACCTTTCTCAACTTTTTCAATAATCATAAATGATATTACATAAATTTTCACTCTACTAACAGTACATATCCCACATCTGTATTCCTAATTTCCTCTCTTAACTGCCTTTAACAACTTAGTTTTCTGATCAAGAAAATATTGCTCAAGCCCCTTTTTGTTCTACTTCTTTTCCTATAATACATATATCAATGGATATCTCTGTGTTGGTGTTGCTGAAATATGTCTGCTCCAGGTTACACCTCTAGAGAAAAGTTACCACTGGCAAAGCTGTATCTATGGAAGTACAGACTTGTCAAAGAACCTCTCACTTCAAAGGAGTCTACATTGCTACTGGCAGCAGTGCAGCCTTGGGCTGCAGGAACCTTTGGAAAAGTACTGTTTAACACCAGGACTCTTTCACAGGAATGGTTCCTGTGTAGTTAGAAATAAAAATAAATATTTGTGTGTTTAACGTACTCCTTCAACATTATCCTTTTCTCTTGAGACACTCTCTTACCTACCTATTTATTCATATAACTAACTACAACCGACTTCCTTGTATCATCTCTACTTTTATGAAAAGCATAACCAAAACCTCATTTCCCTACTGTTACACAACAGACTATTAGCACCAACTGTTATTAGATAGCTTTGGAAAGAGGGGCAAGTATGAAGTCTGTTGGGGATGAGAGAGCTTGGGAAGTGAGTCAGTTGTTGTTCGCTGATGATACAGCGCTGGTGGCTGATTCATGTGAGAAACTGCAGAAGCTGGTGACTGAGTTTGGTAAAGTGTGTGGAAGAAGAAAGTTAAGAGTAAATGTGAATAAGAGCAAGGTTATTAGGTACAGTAGGGTTGAGGGTCAATTCAACTGGGAGGTGAGTTTGAATGGAGAAAAACTGGAGGAAGTGAAGTGTTTTAGATATCTGGGAGTGGATCTGGCAGCGGATGGAACCATGGAAGCGGAAGTGGATCATAGGGTGGGGGAGGGGGCGAAAATTCTGGGAGCCTTGAAGAATGTGTGGAAGTCGAGAACATTATCTCGGAAAGCAAAAATGGGTATGTTTGAAGGAATTGTGGTTCCAACAATGTTGTATGGTTGCGAGGCGTGGGCTATGGATAGAGTTGTGCGCAGGAGGATGGATGTGCTGGAAATGAGATGTTTGAGGACAATGTGTGGTGTGAGGTGGTTTGATCGAGTGAGTAACGTAAGGGTAAGAGAGATGTGTGGAAATAAAAAGAGCGTGGTTGAGAGAGCAGAAGAAGGTGTTTTGAAGTGGTTTGGGCACATGGAGAGAATGAGTGAGGAAAGATTGACCAAGAGGATATATGTGTCGGAGGTGGAGGGAACGAGCAGAAGAGGGAGACCAAATTGGAGGTGGAAAGATGGAGTGAAAAAGATTTTGTGTGATCGGGGCCTGAACATGCAGGAGGGTGAAAGGAGGGCAAGGAATAGAGTGAATTGGAGCGATGTGGTATACTGGGGTTGACGTGCTGTCAGTGGATTGAATCAAGGCATGTGAAGCGTCTGGGGTAAACCATGGAAAGCTGTGTAGGTATGTATATTTGCGTGTGTGGACGTGTGTATATACATGTGTATGGGGGGGGGGTTGGGCCATTTCTTTCGTCTGTTTCATTGTGCTACCTCGCACACGCGGGAGACAGCGACAAAGTATAATAATAAATAATAACTAATAATATCGCATTCAACAGTTTGAAATCAAACAACAACCCTTTTCAATCAACAAGAGTAACTGGAATCTGCAAATCATATAATCATTAAAATATGTACAATTTCCAACAGCTCAATTTTGTGATTCTAAAATAATCATCAAAATTCTAATAAAATACTTACCAGTGGTTCCATATATCTGTTTTACGGTATCCCAATAGTAAAAGTCACCAAAATCCTTTTCAGAAGAGTGGTAACGGCATATTTCACGCCAGAGGTCTTCACGTGCTGGACTACCTAGACTCCAATCTGTGTCCCGAACTAAGTGTTTAGCCTGAAAAATCAAGAAATATTAAGTCATAAGCCATTAAACTTGCTACTTTCAGGTAATAATATATATGCATTTACAAATCCAAGGACTTTCTAATACCAGTAACAATGTGCTATGTAATGTTACCTCTTTCATTTTCCCCGCTTGTATGTGTCCTTGAACATCTTCCCAAGATGCCACTGTTCCCTCATCAGCAGAGTGAGCAAGATTATGAAGGGGGATTCTTGACATGTCCACATGGCCAGAAAAGGGTGAAGGGTTGGTGGGAGTTTTGTCATCTGAGAGAGCCTCAGCATGATGGCCACTACCAACAGTCATTTTGATGAAATTGCCAAGTAGTTTTACCTGAAAGTTAAGGTACTAAGAATATTGTCTTTGAGTGCAATAAAACAGGAATATTCTTTAAACATGCCTGGTCCCAGTGTTAGGAGCACATATCCTAGACATGATATAATAAAACCATAACTAAACCTGATATTCACTGGTAAAAACTAGCCTAAGTTATCATTAATAGTCTGGGCTCCAGGAAAACTTTACAATGAAATACAGATGACTCTAACTGGATGACTACAAGAAAGGACCCAGGAATAAAGCCCTACGGTAATCCACATACTATCATACAACCATTAAAAGACCTTACATGGGATATTGCAGGTAACTGAAACAATGTTTCTTGGAAGAAGAGAGCTGGACTTTAGGATAAAGTCATAAGTGTATAAATACAGACACAAATGCCAATATCTCCCCTTTCCTAGCTTGCACTACGTACTCTGTCATCAATGAATGGGGCTGCACTCTCTCCGTTTTGAAAGAACTCACTGATCTTAAACCAGTCTGCCACAAACTAATGATGTGTATATCAAGGACATCATCTTTCAATAACTCTACCAAAGTTTCAACTCTAATACATTTAGCAGAATACGTCAAAACATTCAAATGTAAACTGTTATTAAATACAAAGTTCCTTCATTGCCTACCTGCTTTTTCACTTCAGAAATTCGCCTATGTTTTGTTGAGCCGTCAACTGGCCACTGTATGAGGGATTTTGGGTAAGCTGAAATGGGAACTGCCACTGACTTCTTGCTAAAACTCTGTTGAAAATTTAAAAAATGAGGAAAAACCTTACAAGCCTGTTTACTTTATGAAGCTTAAAAGTGATGCAAAAGTTTCAGTATGGTATATACATGTGGTGAGCATTTAAATATCATGCAACAAAAACTAAGAATATCTGTCTTTTTGAAAAATAAACTTCAAAGGTGCAAGAACTTAAGTCACTGAAAGGGTCATATTGTACATTAAGGTATTAAGGAGCTACCAATATGGAACCAATAATTCAGAATGATAAAAACAAACCTACACAATAAAAAAAGAAACATTCTAATTATCTATACCCAGCCGAACACCATCTGTTGTCAATCCAAACTCTCATTCTACTCCGCACACTCACCCTCACTTGCACTCTTTTACACTCACCTACACTGTAACCTTAGATCACTCTCTCACCATAAATCACCCTTCCTCATTTATTCATTACATGTCATCTTCACAAAGTTTATGAGGAAACCAGGTCCCAATATGTAATATCTGGCTCATTATTACACAGACCTTTCAATATCAGAGTAAGGAACAATCTTTAAAGAGATTTTGCTTTGATGCATATTGATGAGGAAATGTTCGAAAAATTACTTAGAGCATACATTAAACTCAAACTAGGGGACACATAGAGCTGTTGAAGGTGGACAAAGACGACTAAAAATAGCAGAACACAGCTAATGGGGTGGGTCTAAGAATTAACCATAATGGAAGGGGAAGAGATGGGAGATATTACTGGAATGTACTAGTTTTTGGATGGATCTGATATAATAAGCAACCTTCAGTTCTTCAAAATTAGCAATGACATGTCACAGGACACAGCAAGAAACTAAAAAAAACAAAAGATGTGAAGAAACACTTGTATAGAAAGAATTTTGGATACCTGGAACAAACTTCTGTAATGATGGAAACTGCAAATGAAGATGCAAATATGTCTAAAGAGATCATTTAATACAGATGAAAGGTTAAGGCTCTAGAGAGTAAAACTCCTAAACCAAACAGCACAAACAAATAATCACAAGGAAAGGATTATGGGGCAGCATGGTCCTCTTGACCCTGGCCTAGCAGCCAAAACATGGACATGGGATGAGTCACAGAGCTCAAGAGTCCAGACTGTGGAAAGCAGTTATTTAAAAGAAGCATGTGGTTATGACCAGAGGGAATGAAGAAAGTAATGAGGGGGTGTATGAGAGACTTGTAATGGCAGGGAATGCAAAGAGAATGAATTGTGAAATAGTATAGCAGGTGAAACATAATACTTTGGTGTTTGAGCATGGGGAAAGAATGCAAGATGGAGAGTTTACAAAGTGTACAATAGCATGATTAAATGGGTCAGTGTGAGAGGAAGACCACCTGTGAGAGGGTTGAGAGAGTGGAAGAGTACTAGAGGGAGAGAAATGGAGGAAGGATGCATGGAATGGTATATTCAAGGGAGACATGTAAGGACAGGGATAAGTGGAGACTCTTTCACCATGGCTACCTCCTTGATGGGAGAGAGTGGAAGAGTACTAGAGGGAGAGAAATGGAGGAAGGATGCATGGAATGGTATATTCAAGGGAGACATGTAAGGACAGGGATAAGTGGAGACTCTTTCACCATGGCCACCTCCTTGATGGGAGTTCCCAGAGCGAAAAGGTTTTAAAGATATGGTTAGACTGATAGACAACCACAAATGCACACAAATAAAAACAAAACAAGAGGTTACAACTGATAAATCTAAAAAGTGTATGAAAGTTCATGAGAAACAATTCTTCAGCAACAGAATTCTGGAAATGAACAAACAATGCATAGGGGAAATAAATGCAAGTGGTCATGAAAAATCCAATAAACTATGTCAGCAAAACACAAGGTTAAGAGATGGGGGGCATAAATAGTGCAAAGTTCCTCCCCATAACCAAGACTACATAAGGACAGGTTATCACATTCACACACACAAAAGCCACACAAACATATTCATATCCAATTCTAGTGTAAATATATGGACGAATTCCTTTTCATTTGTAATGTGAAATGAAAAGCAACCTCAGTTACAGAAATCATAACTTTATCAAAGTTTTAGAAGAATTCATCAATTTATTATCCCTTTACTGTGGCACAAACAATTACTTTTATCATTATCATACAAACCTAAGGCTTATTCTATGCTTGTTCTCCGCAGCTACCCATAACACTTCTTTGGAGCAAGAAATTCCCCGGAGAGGATAATGCATCCAATGATGATCGACCTCGCCGAAAGAGCTTCCACTAGGTGTAAGCACTTGCGGACGGAGTCCGGTAACATCCGCAGCAGAATTAATTTGCACTTATGAAATGGTGCAGCATTTACAGCATTTCAGTAATATGGATTACTCGACTGTTCATCAGAAATTTTATCATTCAACAAAAAAAGGGGGGGGGATATATAAAAGGCACAACATTTATTTTAGCATACCTTTAGCTGATTGAGATCAAGGATATCTGTTTGATTGTTGTTGCTGGCATCGTAGTCTGGATCTTCCCCTTGGACCAAATCACTATCAGGATAATCGGTGTAGTTTGGAGTGTCACAGGCGTCGGGGATGAGATGGTAATCGTGCTGCAACGGCTGTTGATCGCTCTTGTGCTGACTGCTGGGGGGCTGATCACTACTACGTGTATGTAGTTTCCTGGGTGAGCTTAACCGTGATCGATGAGAGCCTCTGGCGTCCTCATGACTGGTAATACCACGTGTGGCTGCAAAGGCCACAGGGTAAATATTGGCTAAAATGTCGTAAGTCAACATTTTGAATGAGATGAAAATACGCGCCGTGAAGGTAAGGTTGGGTTGATTAAACTGTCAAGGAAGCAAGAAGTTTCAACAATTGTTATTTGAGGAAATGTGGAGGTTGATGGGGGTGACTCATGATCAATACATGTTACTCCCTATGGACATAACAGGAGGATTGTATTTACGAAGGGCCCAGTTCTTGATTGATGAGGATACTGGCTGGCATGCAAAGATAACCTCTGCTATGTCACTAGAGTCTTTTCAAAGTACTTTCATTCTTTGTCATGCACATTGTACACACTTTCACATACAAATATCAAATCTGAAAACAATAAATTGCTCGTGATAAACAGTAGTTATTTTGCCGGCTATTCGTCACCAGTGGGTCCACTCGTAATTTTGCCGATTAGTTCATTTTCGTCACTGTTTCCACTACCCCATTTCTGGGTTACGCTGAGGTTGACTAAGGTCGGGAAGCCAGAGGGTCATCGGTCTGACTGTTTTAATTGACCCTACACTGACGACTTCAAGATGGCGACTGGCATGCACTGCACTCTCCCACTGAGACCCAGAACTTTGGTAGACTTAGTGCAATCAAAATTGACCTTTTCACATATTACTCTGATATCTTTATAAATTTAGATATCTGAAAAAATCTCTAATAGGTAAAGTTGACACATTTATTAGTAATACGAAAAAATGCAAAATACGATTTGACCCACTAGTGTCGAATGCCTTAATATTACTAATATTACAAAAGCCATGGCGATGATAATGTTACATATTAATCTTCAGATAATTAATATCAATCTATAAATATGATTTAATGTCTTCCAATACCATAAAATAACTGGCTATCAGCATGCATTGTGTTCCATGAATGCATATATTAGCCACGTCTGGTGTTCTCCCAGCACAGACCCAGCATACACAACGGCCATGATATTGTTAGTCCTTAATGCTAAACCACGGCCATCATAATTGCTATGGCGATAAAGTTCAAAAGAAAAACAATAATCCAAAAGTAAATCAAGCACATTGATGACATTAATTAACAATAAAACTAAATATTAAACTTGATGGCTTTGCAGAAATCATTTATTATCATATGAGTTGTAACAACATCTTTTATCCTCCCGTCATAACATACAAAACGGCCATATGTCATAGCCCCTTCCAGTCATAACAATGTAAACCAGCTAAACAGTCATACCAACTTAAGGCACTAGTGAATTGATCAAAATTACATCATATTAATAAGAACTGAAATAAACCTTTTTTAACAAACATATGTTTATAAGAACTGAAATAAACTTCTTTTTAACAAATATATCCGTTTATCTTGATAAACAAATATCTTCTTATGCCCACTGACAAGCATTCTGAGCCCCACAATCATATAGTGGTCATAGCTTTCAGTATGCAAATTTGTCACTGCAGCAGAGAGTATTTTGACCTAATGTCAGGGGGCTGCACTATTACTGTTTTCGAAAACTACAACACTCAATTTGGACAAGCGCAATATCACTGGCATATGTTTCATGGCTTCCTGTCACTTTTTGCATAACTTCCAACACACTTCGATGCCTCTTTATTGGCATATTTACGCAACAGAATTTAGCAGATACACAAATCAAGGCCAGCTGACAATTCCAAGTTCCATCACACAACCGATCATTTTTCAAGTAATCCAAAAGCCATAATTGTGAACAGCCAGCCGTGAAAAGAATCGCACGCCATGGTCTTAATCCTAACACTAAAGTTGCTCATTTCTGACTCCTCTTTTATCAACGTTGTCTTAACAGTTTAGATACCACCCATCTAATCTGTTAATGTTTACCACGGGTCAATGAGCTTCATTCTCCTCAGCCGGTAGATAACACCGCGATAGGACTCTTTATGTAACACTAATAATAGAAAAATCAAATGACACTTTATATATCAACAGACTTGCAATGATCTATGACAAAAGATATGATGGTAAAGTCTAACAGACATATGACAACGAAATAGGAAGGGTCGGGAAAGTAATTAAAATATAAAAAATAGCTTCTGCCACAACGCTGTTACTGAATCATGACTACTGAAATAAGCTTTTAATACGATCTACTATCATGATACGAGGATGCGAGCTGCCAAACACGAAATCAGAAGTTGGCGTTTGTGGCACGCAGACTTTCTTTAAAAATTGCATTCTAAAATCTGACCCTATATATCCGCCAAATCTCTCAAAAATACCATACAGAGTATTTAAAAAGTTCCTCAGCATCAACCTCATTAAGAATGGCTAGATATACCCTAAAATCACATTTCAAATCCTATAAACATATTCATAGTAGCCTTATAATTATATCAACTACAATGAAACTTCTACAATACACCTTGATACTATACATCCACTAAATCCTTAAGGCAATGCACTTTCTTGAAGTAATAAATACATTGTGATCGTTTCCACGTACAAAATCTTTTCATGCGTAAGCTTTAATAACAGTATTAATCTAAAACTAATTCTACTGGCCTCACTAATTATCAAATGCACATTACCAAGACACGAACAGATACCGTAGACGAGCCGACACAGCAACCACAATCATGGAACAATTTTGGTATGAAAGAAAGGAAAAGAAAGCTATGCCATCGTGGCTCACTGCAAGAAATATAATCTATTACACCTTTCATACGGATTAATTTCTAAAACTTACCACACATTTCGAAAGTCATGATTCCGGTTGGCTGATGAAGTAAAAATTTCAATAACGAATCGTGGTACTGTTGCAGCGACCAAACGGTAAAGCTGAAGGAATTATAGTCTTTTTTGTTGTCCAGAGAGTGTTCAACACTATGTTCGGCACTGTCTCTTAATTACCCTGCAGAAGCAGTTTCTGCAAGATGAAAGTATTCTCTCTTGAACCTGTTATCATTTTCTAAAACAGATAACGCCACTGACTCGGGATCAACTAGTACCTCCTAGGCTTTGTCCTACTTTATATATGAGAGTGGCCCTTAAGGTGCCAAATAGTGTATTCACGACCAGCTCTGCAACGCTACTCTTGCACTTCCAACAAATGGCGCATATTATTCATTAAGTTTACTTGCAACACAGTGATGGTTACCGACTAGCCTAAACTTACTATTTTTTACCTATCACAAATAAAAAAACAGCATCAGCAGTCTTCGACAGGATGTACAATGTGTGTGTGTGTGTGTGTGTGTGTGTGTGAGAGAGAGAGAGAGAGAGAGAGAGAGAGAGAGAGAGAGAGAGAGAGAGAGAGAGAGAGAGAGAGAGAGAGAAACGATCTCGCTAACCTTCCACTCCAGTGTTCATTTGATCCTCAGGATGAGTCAGTAACACTGCTCCTGACAATGTTGGTCTTTCCTTTCTTCCCTTCCGAAAGTAAACCTGACCAGAATAAGTATTTCATGTTTTTGCATCTTAAGTGCAGTAAATAATCAAGATGCTCTCCCGTTTAGTATCGTTTAACACAAACTATCACATGTAACATATAGAAGACTAGGGAGAAAGAATACCCACGTATCTCCCTGCGTGTCGCAGAGGGCGACTATTGGAGAAAGGGGCTGAACATCTTCCCATCCTGGATTTTTACTCTTCCAAGGTAAATGTATCAATGCAGGAAGGAGCTACGTAAAGTATCTTCCTCGAAGGCTCAGTTGTACATGAAAATGAAACACGATAAGTTCCCAAGTGAACTTGAGCTTTATTTTCTTTGTGGTTTTATGTATATACTAGATCATGCACAACACTCAGACCTCTCGCAATATATATATATATATATATATGTGTGTATATATATATATATATATATATATATATATATGTGCATATATATATATGTGTGTGTATATATATATATATATATATATATATATATATATATATATATATATATATATATATATATATATATATATATATATACATACACACAACAGAGCCTTCGAGGAAAAATTTTTGCTTAGGTTTCAAAAGGGTCTTGAGAAACACCGGAACTCATGGAAATTGGTTCCGGAGTGGATATACAGCCTCTTCTCTCATTCGTTTGCTTATTCCCGCGTGAGGCTACCTCGCTCACGCGGGAAAAAAGCAAACACGTATGAAAGAAGAGACTTTATTTATTTATACCTACTCCAGACCAGTTTCCATGAAAGTCCCGGTGTTACCTGAGACCTTTCTAAAAGCTCCTATGAACCAGAGCTGCACTACTTCCTGTAGTAGGGACATGTAGACTTCTTTGAAGTTAGTGATGCACTGACAAGACTGCATTTCCTTCTACAGCCTAGCCAAAGATATCCCGGCGATAAACAAATATTCAAACGAGTGTACGGAACAATGTGGACACGTTAATCATTATATTGTGATGGTTAGATATACAAAATGAGCCTGGTTTTCCTTGCCCCTCTACCTGACAAACTGTCATAAGGAATGTCACACACTATCGTACCAGACGCAGTTTTAACTCCACTAGTTACTGCCTGTACTAACCTCTCTTCCCATACCACGACTGGATTAGATTATAGAAGTACTGGAACTTCTAAGGCTATTCAGCGCTCTTCCCATACCACGAGCAGTAAGCAAAAGCCGGTCATGGGGGTTATTTCAACATCTTGTCCCAAGTTAAAAAGAATACAAATATATTTTGACATGAAACTGTAACCGATGTAATTTACCGATTTATTTAAGTAATATAATATACGTACGAGTTATAAGAACATTTCAGTATGTTAAAAGTGAGACTCATTTTCATGCTAGGCGGTACCCAAAGAAGAGGAGCAAGTTACTGTATGGGGCAAGTAATCTACCAGACCCTCATTGTTTCATCATATATATATATATATATATATATATATATATATATATATATATATATATATATATATATATATATATATATATATATTATTGATACAGGGATGTGAAGGGTTTGTGGGTAGAGAGCGTTAGATGGTATTGGAAGGACGGGAGGGTGTGTAGTAATGGGGAGTGTGGTAGCGCTGGGGTAGGCTGGATGAGTGGTGTGGACAGTAGCAATAAGCGAGGCGGCCGTAAGAAGCTGCAGGGGCACATACCATCTATGGAACCTCTGGGTTGGGTGGAGGGGAAGAGGTGGGGCTGGGGGGCGGGACGGTCGGTCACGTGGAGATGGTGCGGTCCGAGACCAGCCGCTCCAGACAAGCTGCGCGCAGTGTTTCTCCCACCATACACGCTATCACACCAACGTTCCTCCCCACAACGGAGTAACCCAGCACAACAGTATACCGATTTGCGTTTCCATACTATTTTGCAATCCTTACCTTAATGTGTAGATTACTTCCATCATCCCCAGTAAATTTTTCAATTAAAAGACTTTGAGTACTTCATATCCGCGTATGAAATAGGAAGGGTGTATTTGCTGTTTCTCCGTCGTACATTCTTTTTTCTTGGTCAGTCCGAATTTCACTACCGCATCATCATTCCTTAAATTTCCAGATGACTGACTTGAAACCTGTTAGACATGTACCATGGTTCAGTAAACCCAGGCACCTTAGGCCTCTTGCAGACGGAACACTCGGTGGCGCCCATGTTTTTCCTTTGTTTCGAATATTATTAATTTCTAGACTGAGGTCTTTAAAAGTGGTTGTCTAAGATTAAAGGTCAGGCAGCCACGCTTTCTAGAAATCTATCACATTGAAACAAGAGACAACGCTGTTCCTTCATATTTTGGGTCAGATGATTTGGAATTTAGGAGGCATGTATCATACCTCGTTTCAATACGCAATGATATTTCTTCTTTTTTCACAGGTCTTTTGAAGGATTTTAAGGGACCATGGTTCAGACAATCTCAAAACGTTATTTTTGGGTTGCAGTTCCTTACAATCTCAATCGCCGTACACAGGACAGATACGTCATATAAGATTTTGCTACAATTCTGCAGATGTCAAAGTTCATTTAAAACAATATGGTTTTGACCATTACTTGACAACATTCTCTCTTATGCTAAACATTCTACTTTAAACACTTCAACTCGCCTTTCCAACCCTCCTTGTAATGCTCATTTTCTTTCTCGAACTAAACATATCTCCTCTCTTCAATTTGGATTTATACATCGTCTCTGAATGGGGAAGCAGTAACCCAGTTATAGAGCTTATGCTAAAACGTAATATTCCAGGAGTCATTTATTTCCCTCTGTTCAATTTCTGAATACCACAATTCAACCCTGTAATAACGTAAACAAGTTTGACAGAACCATATTATCCTCCGCTCTGTCGTGGAAACCTCACGTAATCAATAGCTAAGACTGCTGTAGAGATGCCGTGATTATGTATCTGGTGAGTAGACATTTCACATCTGCCGGGGTTTTATTCACCCTAGAATACAGTACTGCTCATTGGGATGGTTCCTCCTCCGCCTATCTAGTAACGTGAATGGATACAAAAACGTTCCGTGTCAAAAATTCACCTGAGTCCACCTCTCCTCAACCACTCCTTGGTGGACGCCACACGTTGCTGCTCTCTCTCTCTCTCTCTCTCTCTCTCTCTCTCTCTCTCTCTCTCTCTGTTCTACTGATATGATTTTGGACCCGAGGCCGGCATCTGGCTGCTGCTTCCCAGTCTGTTGTGTGGAGGTTGGCCACTCAAGCAGCCACCGAGCGGCTAATCTGTGAAATGCTCCTCCTTCTTGTGTTTATCTCTCATCCTATATCCTTTCTATCCTTAAGACTCAGACATACCAGACATTTACCTGCGATCTGATTAACTTCTACTTTCTTTTTGTTTCAATTTATTCCTTTCACAAAAAACTGACTGAGACATACATCGGTCACTATAAATCATCTCTCTCTCTCTCTCTCTCTCTCTCTCTCTCTCTCTCTCTCTCTCTCTCTCTATATATATATATATATATATATATATATATATATATGTGTGTGTGTGTGTGTGTGTGTGTGCGTGTGTAAAAGTACACAAGAAGTAAGCGTACATAAGATGCAGGTAAAACCGCAAGAAAACGGAAAATCCGAAATGTCAAGTCTTGACGATGTAATTATGCGAAAGCGTCTGACACCTCTTATTTTCCTCATCCTTGGGGTTTTACCTGTTTACACACACACACACACACACACACACACACACACAATATATATATATATATATATATATATATATATATATATATATATATATATATATATATATATATAAAGAAAAATATCTGCAACAGGCCAAATGCTGACAACATGACATCACTTGTCCACTCCGACATAATTTCTTTTTTTATCATACTCGACAAAGGCCAAAAAAGGGGGAATGGTCGAAGGCTACAGACAATGGCTGTGTCACAATGGTGAACTGGAAGAACAAAGCGAAAGAAAAAAAATATTAGGTCAAACATCTAAGGTCGATGGGATAAAACGATCCCGGGAAATCCCTTCGAAAAGTCAAGTTTAAATCTACGACAGAAAATGGGAAAGTATGGCTTCCGGTCGGTTCCCATAGGTCGCCAAAGTATAGAGTATTACACCCATCTTAATACAGGCAAAGCTGACTCCCCTACCACTTTATGATGACTGTGTGGATGCACGTTTCTCTTGACACAACGAACACAACGACAATCTTTACGACTAACTCGTATAACACATTCTAATCGGTCTTAGAGCGTACAGCGTGAAAAGTTGCCTCCCTAACAAGGCAATAGCTTCTTCCATGTGATTCGAATGCTGACCTGATCCTTAAGGGTCAGGTCAATCATAACAGGCCAAGCTATCGTATGGCTATGGTTATGGATCTTTAAATGATTTTTCTGTTTGTGAACTACCGCTACTAAGCCAATCAACGCCGCGAAACCGCTCACAGCGATGCTTCCACATAACTTCATACTAATAGAGTTTGAAAACACTTATTAGCATTGCAGTGGAAGATGGTACTAAGGGAAAGCAGTAAACACCTATACGAATCCAAGTGTCAGATAAATTGTGTAACAGTGAACTCCCTAACTGCATAATGAATAATGTTAAATCTACCGTTACACACGTATCATGGCGTCTCTATTAAGCTCTTTCCTTTCACATAACATCCATCACTGAAAATTCTAGTTATATGAAGCACACAGAAACATTTACTAGTTACTGCCTACATTTCTGGTAATAGGATTCACTGATTTCATATGAAATATTAATCAAGTTCTGCCAATTTTGTGTAAATAAAACGTTGTATATCTATAATGCTATGTAAATAATAGGTGTTCAGTGCAAAATCTAGCCTGGAAAGGATGAACACTGTTATATATATATATATATATATATATATATATATATATATATATATATATATATATATATATATATATATGTATTGTTGACTGGTTGGTAAGGTTATTTAATGTATGTATGACTCATGGTGAGGTGCCTGAGGATTGGCGGAATGCGTGCATAGTGCCATTGTACAAAGGCAAAGGGGATAAGAGTGAGTGCTCAAATTACAGAGGTATAAGTTTGTTGAGTATTCCTGGTAAATTATATGGGAGGGTATTGATTGAGAGGGTGAAGGCATGTACAGAGCATCAGATTGGGGAAGAGCAGTGTGGTTTCAGAAGTGGTAGAGGATGTGTGGATCAGGTGTTTGCTTTGAAGAATGTATGTGAGAAATACTTAGAAAAGCAAATGGATTTGTATGTAGCATTTATGGATCTGGAGAAGGCATATGACAGAGTTGATAGAGATGCTCTGTGGAAGGTATTAAGAATATATGGTGCGGGAGGCAAGTTGTTAGAAGCAGTGAAAAGTTTTTATCGAGGATGTAAGGCATGTGTACGTGTAGGAAGAGAGGAAAGTGATTGGTTCTCAGTGAATGTAGGTTTGCGGCAGGGGTGTGTGATGTCTCCATGGTTGTTTAATTTGTTTATGGATGGGGTTGTTAGGGAGGTAAATGCAAAAGTCTTGGAAAGAGGGGCAAGTATGAAGTCTGTTGGGGATGAGAGAGCTTGGGAAGTGTCAGTTGTTGTTCGCTGATGATACAGCGCTGGTGGCTGATTCATGTGAGAAACTGCAGAAGCTGGTGACGGAGTTTGGTAAAGTGTGTGGAAGAAGAAAGTTAAGAGTAAATGTGAATAAGAGCAAGGTTATTAGGTACAGTAGGGTTGAGGGTCAAGCCAATTGGGAGGTGAGTCTGAATGGAGAAAAACTGGAGGAAGTGAAGTGTTTTAGATATCTGGGAGTGGATCTGTCAGCGGATGGAACCATGGAAGCGGAAGTGGATCATAGGGTGGGGGAGGGGGCGAAAATTTTGGGAGCCTTGAAAAATGTGTGGAAGTCGAGAACATTATCCCGGAAAGCAAAAATGGGTATGTTTGAAGGAATAGTGGTTCCAACAATGTTGTATGGTTGCGAGGCGTGGGCTATGGATAGAGTTGTGCGCAGGAGGATGGATGTGCTGGAAATGAGATGTTTGAGGACAATGTGTGGTGTGAGGTGGTTTGATCGAGTAAGTAACGTAAGGGTAAGAGAGATGTGTGGAAATAAAAAGAGCGTGGTTGAGAGAGCAGAAGAGGGTGTTTTGAAATGGTTTGGGCACATGGAGAGAATGAGTGAGGAAAGATTGACCAAGAGGATATATGTGTCGGAGGTGGAGGGAACGAGGAGAAGAGGGAGACCAAATTGGAGGTGGAAAGATGGAGTGAAAAGGATTTTGTGTGATCGGGGCCTGAACATGCAGGAGGGTGAAAGGAGGGCAAGGAATAGAGTGAATTGGAGCGATGTGGTATACAGGGGTTGACGTGCTGTCAGTGGATTGAATCAAGGCATGTGAAGCGTCCGGGGTAAACCATGGGAAGCTGTGTAGGTATGTATATTTGCGTGTGTGGACGTGTGTATGTACATGTGTATGGGGGGGGGTTGGGCCATTTCTTTCGTCTGTTTCCTTGCGCTACCTCGCAAACGCGGGAGACAGCGACGAGGTATAAAAAAAAAAAAAAATATCTTGAAGAATGTGTGGAAGTCGAGAACATTATCTCGGAAAGCAAAAATGGGTATGTTTGAAGGAATAGTGGTTCCAACAATGTTGTATGGTTGCGAGGCGTGGGCTATGGATAGAGTTGTGCGCAGGAGGATGGATGTGCTGGAAATGAGATGTTAGAGGACAATGTGTGGTGTGAGGTGGTTTGATCGAGTAAGTAACGTAAGGGTAAGAGAGATGTGTGGAAATAAAAAGAGCGTGGTTGAGAGAGCAGAAGATGGTGTTTTGAAATGGTTTGGGCACATGGAGAGAATGAGTGAGGAAAGATTGACCAAGAGGATATATGTGTCGGAGGTGGAGGGAACGAGGAGAGGAGGGAGACCAAATTGGAGGTGGAAAGATGGAGTGAAAAAGATTTTGTGTGATCGGGGCCTGAACATGCAGGAGGGTGAAAGGAGGGCAAGGAATAGAGTGAATTGGAGCGATGTGGTATACCGGGGTTGACGTGCTGTCAGTGGATGGAATCAAGGCATGTGAAGCGTCTGGGGTAAACCATGGAAAGCTGTGTAGGTATGTGTATTTGCGTGTGTGGACGTATGTATATACATGTGTATGGGGGTGGGTTGGGCCATTTCTTTCGTCTGTTTCCTTGCGCTACCTCGCAAACGCGGGAGACAGCGACAAAAAAAAAATATATATATATATCTTTCAAACTATTCGCCATTTCCCGCGTTAGCAAGGTAGCGTTAAGAACAGAAGACTGGGCTTCTAAGGGAATATCCTCACCTGGCCCCCTTCTCTGTTCCTTCTTTTGGAAAATTAAAAAAAAAAAGAGAGGGGAGAATTTCCAGCCCCCCACTGGAGATGTTACTTTACCTCTGCTAAAGCTATCGCGGATGACAAGGGCGCCTTCGCTCAGGTAGTATCATCATCACAGGACAAAAAGGAGAATAGTCAAGGACCCTCTCACTCCAAAGGAGTCCACCATTCCCCTGTTACTGAGTGGAATGCAGCCTTGAAGCTGCAGGGACCCCGTAAAAGGAATCCTAGGGTTACATAATAACTATAATCACGCTTCTGAGAGAGAAAAAAAAAAGTACTTTGCCTGCTTCACCGTGGGTCCATTCAAAACCCTACCACACTAAATGTAGGGGAACGTATACTACTTTTTAGGATGTGTATATATATATATATATATATACTTCCCACGTATTCCCTGCGTGTCGTAAAAGGCGACTGAAGGGGGAAGGAGCGGGGGGCTGGAAATCCTCCCCTCTCGTTTTTTTTTTAATTTTCCAAAAGAAGGAACAGAGGGGGCCAGGTGAGGATATTCCAAAAAAGGCCCAGTCCTCTGTTCATAACGATACCTCGCTAACGCGGGAAATGGCGAATAGTTTAAAAGAAAGAAAAGAAAAATAAATATATCATATATATTATATATATATATATATATATATATATATATATATATATATATATATATATATATATATATAAGTGAGAGGGTTAGGGAAAATGATTTGGTAAACAGAGAAGAGGTAGTAAAAGCTTTGCGGAAGATGAAAGCCGGCAAGGCAGCAGGTTTGGATGGTATTGCAGTGGAATTTATTAAAAAAGGGGGTGACTGTATTGTTGACTGGTTGGTAAGGTTATTTAATGTATGTATGACTCATGGTGAGGTGCCTGAGGATTGGCGGAATGCGTGCATAGTGCCATTGTACAAAGGCAAAGGGGATAAGAGTGAGTGCTCAAATTACAGAGGTATAAGTTTGTTGAGTATTCCTGGTAAATTATATGGGAGGGTATTGATTGAGAGGGTGAAGGCATGTACAGAGCATCAGATTGGGGAAGAGCAGTGTGGTTTCAGAAGTGGTAGAGGATGTGTGGATCAGGTGTTTGCTTTGAAGAATGTATGTGAGAAATACTTAGAAAAGCAAATGGATTTGTATGTAGCATTTATGGATCTGGAGAAGGCATATGACAGAGTTGATAGAGATGCTCTGTGGAAGGTATTAAGAATATATGGTGTGGGAGGCAAGTTGTTAGAAGCAGTGAAAAGTTTTTATCGAGGATGTAAGGCATGTGTACGTGTAGGAAGAGAGGAAAGTGATTGGTTCTCAGTGAATGTAGGTTTGCGGCAGGGGTGTGTGATGTCTCCATGGTTGTTTAATTTGTTTATGGATGGGGTTGTTAGGGAGGTAAATGCAAGAGTCTTGGAAAGAGGGGCAAGTATGAGGTCTGTTGGGGATGAGAGAGCTTGGGAAGTGAGTCAGTTGTTGTTCGCTGATGATACAGCGCTGGTGGCGGATTCATGTGAGAAACTGCAGAAGCTGGTGACGGAGTTTGGTAAAGTGTGTGGAAGAAGAAAGTTAAGAGTAAATGTGAATAAGAGCAAGGTTATTAGGTACAGTAGGGTTGAGGGTCAAGTCAATTGGGAGGTGAGTTTGAATGGAGAAAAACTGGAGGAAGTGAAGTGTTTTAGATATCTGGGAGTGGATCTGTCAGCGGATGGAACCATGGAAGCGGAAGTGGATCATAGGGTGGGGGAGGGGGCGAAAATTTTGGGAGCCTTGAAAAATGTGTGGAAGTCGAGAACATTATCCCGGAAAGCAAAAATGGGTATGTTTGAAGGAATAGTAGTTCCAACAATGTTGTATGGTTGCGAGGCGTGGGCTATGGATAGAGTTGTGCGCAGGAGGATGGATGTGCTGGAAATGAGATGTTTGAGGACAATGTGTGGTGTGAGGTGGTTTGATCGAGTAAGTAACGTAAGGGTAAGAGAGATGTGTGGAAATAAAAAGAGCGTGGTTGAGAGAGCAGAAGAGGGTGTTTTGAAATGGTTTGGGCACATGGAGAGAATGAGTGAGGAAAGATTGACCAAGAGGATATATGTGTCGGAGGTGGAGGGAACGAGGAGAAGAGGGAGACCAAATTGGAGGTGGAAAGATGGAGTGAAAAGGATTTTGTGTGATCGGGGCCTGAACATGCAGGAGGGTGAAAGGAGGGCAAGGAATAGAGTGAATTGGAGCGATGTGGTATACAGGGGTTGACGTGCTGTCAGTGGATTGAATCAAGGCATGTGAAGCGTCCGGGGTAAACCATGGAAAGCTGTGTAGGTATGTATATTTGCGTGTGTGGACGTGTGTATGTACATGTGTATGGGGAGGGTTGGGCCATTTCTTTCGTCTGTTTCCTTGCGCTACCTCGCAAACGCGGGAGACAGCGACAAAGTATAAAAAAAAAAAAAAAAAAAAAAAAAAAAATATATATATATATATATATATATATATATATATATATATATATATATATATATATATATAGATGTAGATAGGGTTGTATGGAGGATGATGGATGTGTTGGAAATTAAATGTCTGAGGACAATATGTGGTGTGAGAAGGTTTGATTAAGTAATGAGATGTGTGGTAATACAAACTGGAGGCCTGAGACTCGTGCTGCGGTACAGTGCACCGAGAATTGTGGTTCACATCCCACCGTCTAACAAGGCGCATCCGTTACCAGTCGCTCAACGTAACCTGCTGGCTTCCAGACCATCATGTGCTATCATCTTCAGTTTTTGAATTACAACATTAAACTTTAACTTATTACCTTACCACATGCACACATTTGTACATGTAGTTACCTATTTGTACCGCACAAGTTGGGAGTGTTACACTTGAGCCACATTTCTTGACCATTCTCTACTATCGTATAACCTTTTGAAGTCAACAATGCAGTCCACATTTATTCCATCCTCTTTCAATATGTGTGTGTGTGTGTGTGTGTGTGTGTGTGTGTGTGTGTGTGTGTGTGTTGTGTGTGTGTGCTCGCGCGTGCGTGTACTCCATCAGTAAATATATACGCTACGCTCCATCATATAAATGGACATAAACGAATGCAGCCTCAACGAGGAACCTCACGCTTAAAAGGAGTCCATAATTTCTCTGCTCCTGAAGGAACCCCATAAAAGGGGCCTTGGGCTTCTATATACATGTATATACATGATCTTGTACGTTGGGTAGATCATTAGATCATTACAAATTTCAAAAGTGTACCGTCATAAGATTCTTAACACTGTACCAGCACTTCTATTACTACTGCTCTTGGTAGCTTGTAAATCACTTACTTCGCTTGACGATAGTGAGCGTGTCCTCTGGGTATCCTTGAGTCATCTCCCCCCAACACACACACACGCACACACACACACACCCTTCCTTTCTTCCAACCTTTCTCAGCACCACTCACCTGCCCCCTGTTTAATGCATTCTTTCGGTCACCTGATCATATCTATTTTATCCACCATCCCGTTCATTTATTCTTTCCTTACACTAAATATCCCTCACTGATTTTTTCCTTTACGAAAATTTCAAATGCGAATTTCTCCATGTCTCTCATAAATGTAGAAGGGAATTCTGAATCCGTAAAAGAACTAGAGAAACCAGTGCTCTTGTTATTTATTGAAGATTATGTGTAGACAAACGTCAAGAAAGACTTAGGTAACGGAAAATGGGCAGACCAATTCCAACAGATCAGCAAATCAACGTAGAAACATTCAGTGATGAAGGTATATATTGTATAAAGATCCTACAGTCGGCGAAATAATATGTGCGGTAATGTATAAAGACCTTCATTTTGCCATACATCTAATGACGAGTAATAATTCCAGTATCATGTTACGTGTACCAAGCCACCAATATATTCGACAAAGTCTGAAACTGGTTCATGTAAACGTAATTTCGTCTCAGTTTCCAGGTGTGACTTGGCATGTGGGAACAGCGGCCGGGCAGCCTGTGCGAGGCTCGGGTCACACGTGGGAGGACGATTGGCCGGAGAGCCGGGCTGACGGGTGGGAGGGACCCTGCCTGCGTGTTTGCCAGTCTGGTCAGACTAGATGAAGGTCACAACCACAGCACCGAGCAACCCACATCACCACTACGCCCATCCCTACACAAGACCAGCAAAACGCGGCCAGCATCTCGATATATTAGAATAATATGAAAAACTAACGCATGATGTATGAATACATCATTCATATGCACCTATAGCGTTGCAAGGGACGGTACTCACGTTACAGGGTATGTATACCGCAACCTTACACGTCAGTACTGTTTCAATCGGACTTCCCTTTACAATATCAGTTCCCCATTGCCAATACTGCGCATGAACCAGAGTGATCGTCTACAGTGAAGTCCTCATTTTCCATCAGATAAACAATTGCGTATTATAAACAACCTAAAATTCAAGCAAAATAATCATTCATTTCTCAACATCATGAATGTCCCTAATTCAGCTGTGCATCCTCGCCGCGTACACTGTACCGAGGGAAGGGGGTGGGAAGAGATGATGGTGGGAGGGGGTACGGCAGGGGGAAGAGCGGCACCTGTCTTGTACTACAGGTACTTCACGAGACTAACATTATTGAGAACAAATTGTACACTTGGAGGAAGCAAGTGGCAACATTTACTGGTCACTGGTGACTCAGTGCCCTATGACGACGGGCCCCCATCCCGTGGCCAGACGTGCGAGCCATCCTCAGCATGTATACACACTGAGCTAACCTTCAGCCCGGCCAGCCGGCTCGCCACCCACCCCCTCGGGGACACGCTCACCCGTGTCACATGACGCCCAGCTTGGGAATTTTTCAAATGACGCAATAGCCTACTGAGTATATGCCTCTCCGTCCTCAGTGCACCACCGTTGCTGGACGCAAGATAATCTCACCATCAGGCAGCCACAACTGAAGCACAAGATGTAGAGGATATAAACAATTGAGGTAAACAAGATGGATGTGAGCGTACGATGTTCTCCGCGCCTGTGGCCGCGCCGGTCACTGGGTCTCACACTACTGCCACAGTAAATGCCTCATCTCTGCATTTAAATGCTTATTATTCGTCACTTTTATTCTAAATAACCCAGTGTATCAGGGTTCTTGATCTGGATTTCCAACGAATTTCTTATTTTTTCATATAACTCCAAGACCCATTTAATGTTAATCTTGTAGCACTCCGGCTGCACTGCAACCAGTGTCAGAAGCACACAATAAATATATATATATATATATATATATATATATATATATATATATATATATATATATAGGGCTCCTGCAGCTTCATGGTTACGCTCCAATCAGCTGCAGGAAAATGGCGGACTCGTTTTGAGGGAAGGGTTCCTTGACGCTATATACAAGGTTCGCCCTAAGTTAGTACACTAGCTTCATATAAAGAACTACACGAGTCAGCATTTTTAAAGACTTGTGTTACGTTCGAGGCAGAACGAAGCCTGAACATTATACAGCATTATTCATGAAAGTTATACACTCTGATACGCTCAAGGCAGGACGAAGCCTGGACATTATACAGCATTATTCATAAGTCATACACTCCCTACACTATTCACGATAAGCTTTGCGCCACCATCCTCAGTTATCTCTATAAGAGACAGACTTGCTGATTTTCAAAACAGAACTGGTGTAGAGCACTCAGGCCACCATATATATATATATATATATATATATATATATATATATATATATATATATATATATATATAGGCCCACTGACAAACATGATGAACTAACTTTCCCAAAGTCGGTCACCCTTAAGCTGGCTGACGTACGGTAACGGACACTGGTGAACAGTGGTATATGCTGTCTCAGACAGCGTCCTCATGGGCAGTGGCGAGCAAGGGTTCCGACGTTCCGCCTCCAGGTCTCTGGCATGAACTCAACGAGTCCTGCTGTGCTCCTCCTCGCTAAACAAAATTTACTTTTGATAAAGAAAGTCTTTTCGCTTTACATCCTTCGATGACGATAGTAAGCATTATATACATACATACATACATACATACATACATACATACACACACACACATTATATATATATATATATATATATATATATATATATATATATATATATATATATATATATATATATATATATATATATATTATCCCTGGGGATAGGGGAGAAAGAATACTTCCCACGTATTCCCTGCGTGTCGTAGAAGGCGACTAAAAGGGAAGGGAGCGGGTGGCTGGAAATCCTCCCCTCTCATTTTTTTCTTAATTTTCCAAAAGAGGGAACAGAGAAGGGGGCCAGGTGAGGATATTCCCTCAAAGGCCCAGTCCTCTGTTCTTAACGCCACCTCGCTAACGCGGGAAATGGCGAATAGTTTGAAAATATATATATATATATATATATATATATATATATATATATATATATATATATATGTTGGAAAGGATCACAATTTTGCGCGTGATCAAGATATTCCTATGAGTCCACGGGGAAAATGAAACACGAAAAGTTCCCAAGTGCACTTTCGTGTAATAATCACATCATCAGGGGAGACACAAGAGAGAAATATGTCAGTTGATATACATCGAAGAGACGAAACTAGGACACCATTAGGTAAACATGTCTCTTATATATATATATATATATATATATATATATATATATATATATATATATATATATATATGTGTGTGTGTGTGTGTGTGTGTGTGTGACTACCAGTTGTGTGTTACGGGCAGAGGTTTCCACTCGTGTTACCCAGTCTCTTAACCTTGTTTATATATATATATATATATTTTTTTTTTTTTTTATACTTTGTCGCTGTCTCCCGCGTTTGCGAGGTAGCGCAAGGAAACAGACGAAAGAAATGGCCCCCCCCCCATACACATGTACATACACACGTCCACACACGCAAATATACATACCTACACAGCTTTCCATGGTTTACCCCAGACGCTTCACATGCCTTGCTTCAATCCACTGACAGCACGTCAACCCCTGTATACCACATGACTCCAATTCACTCTATTTCTTGCCCTCCTTTCACCCTCCTGCATGTTCAGGCCCCGATCACACAAAATCTTTTTCACTCCATCTTTCCACCTCCAATTTGGTCTCCCTCTTCTCCTCGTTCCCTCCACCTCCGACACATATATCCTCTTGGTCAATCTCTCCTCACTCATTCTCTCCATGTGCCCAAACCATTTCAAAACACCCTCTTCTGCTCTCTCAACCACGCTCTTTTTATTTCCACACATCTCTCTTACCCTTACGTTACTTACTCGATCAAACCACCTCACACCACACATTGTCCTCAAACATCTCATTTCCAGCACATCCATCCTCCTGCGCACATCTCTATCCATAGCCCACGCCTCGCAACCATACAACATTGTTGGAACCACTATTCCCTCAAACATACCCATTTTTGCTTTCCGAGATAATGTTCTCGACTTCCACACATTTTTCAAGGCTCCCAAAATTTTCGCCCCCTCCCCCACCCTATGATCCACTTCCGCTTCCATGGTTCCATCCGCTGACAGATCCACTCCCAGATATCTAAAACACTTCACTTCCTCCAGTTTTTCTCCATTCAAACTCACCTCCCAATTGACTTGACCCTCAACCCTACTGTACCTAATAACCTTGCTCTTATTCACATTTACTCTCAACTTTCTTCTTCCACACACTTTACCAAACTCAGTCACCAGCTTCTGCAGTTTCTCACATGAATCAGCCACCAGCGCTGTATCATCAGCGAACAACAACTGACTCACTTCCCAAGCTCTCTCATCCCCAACAGACTTCATACTTGCCCCTCTTTCCAGGACTCTTGCATTTACCTCCCTTACAACCCCATCCATAAACATATATATATATATATATATATATATATATATACCATGTCTTGACCTCCATGTACATATGTATGGATGCAAACACACACACACACACACACACACACACACTAGGACCCTAGCTAACGATAGGTACCTCTTTATCGACCAATCCCTGTGCGGAGGATGACGACCTAGGTTGGGTGTAGGTCGACTGTCTCGCCCAGGATTAAAGCCCAGGCAGGCCCGACCCCGGGCTGGCCCGTGCAGACTCGCTGTCACTAACGCTAACCACTACGCTATGGGGGCCCGTGTGTGTGTGTGTGTGTGTGTGTGTGTGTGTGTGTGTGTACAAACCTTATCTGCCCCAGGATCGCCTATTATGTGGCTCCAGCAGCGGTAATCTCTCTCTCTCTCTCTCTCTCTCTCTCTCTCTCTCTCTCTCTCTCTCTCTCTCTCTCTCTCTCTCCTCTCTCTCTCTCTCTCTCTCTCTCTCTCTCTCTCTCTCTCTCTCAGGCGCCAAGTTGATTGGGGTGACAATGAACTAACACATCTGCGTCGACGAAGGTAAAAAAGTGGTGAGCCGCTGCCTATCCTGCCCTCCCAGCTCGTGACGTCACTGCCTGCCTACCTTGAAGCTCGCTGACCTATGCAAGCAATCGCTCCCGATACACTTACAACATCCTCCTCAGCTACATTAGCGTCTGACCATAAACAATGCTTAATATGGCAAACTGTTGACCACCGAACCCGTTCACACACACGCACACTAAAAATCCACAGCAATGTATGTTTGTACTGTTATCTACACGAGGAACTGTTCTGTAGACGAGGCTATTGACTTGTTATCAAAACGACTCGGTGCGTTTACAATTTCCCCGAGGTATAAACTTTGGGTCTGCCTTCGTCTTAAAGTGTAGCAGCGACGCCTGGTTCTAAATACGATGTGCCGTACTGCTCTCTACCGTCATGGCTTTTCTACTTCTCGTGACAGACACAGTGCATTACCACAGACGGCAGTTTTCATGGAATGATCATTGTTACCTCAAGACAAACAAATGCCTCGTTCTGAAAACAAATTAGGAAGTCCTGCAGACGACTTAGGAGATTAGAGCGACGTTCGCTGCGGGATAGGAAAAAAAAAAAAGGAATATTAATCATAATTATCGGCATGAACTGAGCATACCCCTTTATGCCCATTTCTTTCCTTCAAAACTCCTTTCTGTCCATTTCCTTCCTTAAAAACGTAGGCCCGGTGAATCCCTCTCAAGATCCTGTACCCTACAAATGACCCTACATAAGAGGATTAATCATATCTCAGACGTGATCCCATAATTCGCTGGAGCCAGTTTATCACAATCCTCCACCGAGGACTGACAGTAAATATGTCAGGCCCCATGAATCTCGTCACCATGAATATTAGGACCCCAGAGGCCCTTCTTTGTTTAATATATTAATTCACTGAAGAAAATATGACTTTTTTAACACAATAACGCAAGAAGCAATGCAACGATTTGTTTTATTTTTTTCTTATTCTCAGCTTTCTACGAGAAAAACTATTCGCAAACTTATCATCTTTATAATGCACAACAATCCGTTCCGTAAAGTCACGAGACATAGCGGGCAGCAATCTGTGGCCACCCGCAACTTTTTTTTTTCACCACGAATTTGTTTACATACAAGGAAGGAGCACATATGACTGGAAAATGTATAAGAAAGCGGCAAGAGATCAAGTTGGAGGTGCAGGGGCTGAAAAAGAGGGCAAATGAGAGTTGAGGTGAACAAGTAACAGTAAACTTTAGGGAGACCAGGATGTTTTGGAGGGACGTTAATAATGTGCAATACACAAGAGAACCAATAGGAACATCGGTGAAGGAAGCAAAAGTGATCACAAGTAGTAATGAAGTCAAAGGAAGACGGAGTAAGTATTCTGAAGGACTACTGAATGTGTTTGATGATAGCATGGCAGATGCAGGGTGACTGGCTAAGGATAGTATACGAAATGAGAAAGTCATGGAGAGTGGTTTGGTGAAGACTGAAGAGGTAGTGAAATCCTTACGTAAGATGAAATGTGGCAAGGCAATAGGAGTGGATGCTACTGCAGTTGAATTTATCAAGAAATGGGGTGACTATGTTGTTGACTGCTTAGAATTTTCAATGAATGTATGGATCATGGTGAGGTGCCTGAGGACTAGCGGAATGTATGTGTGGTGCCACTGTATAAAGGCATAAGGGATAAAGGAGAATGCTCAAACAACACAGGTAAAAGTTTGTTTAGTGTATACCTGGTAAGTTGTATGGGAGGGTACTGATTGGGAAGCTTCAGAATGGGAGAGAAGTGTGGTTTTGGAAGTGGAAGAGGATGTGGAGAGCAGGTGTTTGCCTTAAATAATGTGTGAGAAATAGAGAAACTGATAGACTGGTATGTGGCATTTATGGTTCTTGAGAATGTATATGACAGGTCTTGACAGAGATGCCTTGTGGAAGGTCTTAAGAATATATGTTAGGGGAGGAAATCGGATAGAAGCAGCGTGGGAAGTTTCATGAAGGATGTTAGGCGTGTGCAAGGGTAGGAAGAGAGGAAAGTGAATGGTTCCAAGTGAAGGTTGGTCTTCGGCAGGGATGTGTGATGTCACCATGGTTCTTCACTTTGTTTATTGATGGGGCGGTGGGGGAGGTAAATACAAGTCTTGGAGAGAGGAACGAGTACGCAGTCTGTAGAGTATGAGAGCGCCTGAGAAGTTAGTCACTTGGTGTTTGCTGATGATACAGCACTGGCGGAATATTCGAGTGAGAAACTGAATAAGTTTGTAACTGTGTCTTAATGTGTGAAATGAGAAAGTTGAGAGTAAATGTGAATAAAAGCAAGTATATTAGGTTTAGGAAGGTTGAGAAACAGGTTAATTTCAATGGAGAAAACTGGAGGAAGTGAAGTCTTTTAGATATCTGGGAGTGGATATGGCAGCGAACAGAACCATGGAACCAGAAGTGAGAGACAGGTTAGATGAGGGGGCGATGGTTCTGGGAGCGTTGACGAATGTGGAAAGAGGTTAATGGAAGGGTAAAAATGGGTATGATTGAAGGTATGGTTGTCTCAACATTATATGGATGCGAGGCATGGGCTATAGATAACGTTGTGCGGAGGAGGGTGGATGTGTTTGAAATCAAATATATGAGGACAGTATGTGGTGTGAGGTGGTTTGAACAAGTAAGTAATGAAAGGGTAAGAAACAAGCGTGGTCATAAATAGAGTGTGGTTGAGATAGCAGAAGAGGGTGCACTGAAATGGTTTGGACATATGGAAAGAGTGAGTGACAAAGAGGTTATATATCAGGAGTGGAGGGAAGAAGAAAAACGGAAAGATCACACTGGAAATGGAAGGATGGAGTGAAAAAGATTTTGAGGAGGGTGAAGGGCGTGCACGGAATAGAGTGAATGGGAACGATGTGCATTGAATGGACTGAACCAGGGCATGTGAAGCGTCCGGGGTACACCATGGAAAGGTCTGTGGGGCCTGGATGTGGATTGGGAGCTGTATGTTCGGTGTGTTGTCTATGAGAGCTAAAGAATGGATGAGTTGATGCGGCCTTTCTTCGACTATTCCTGGCGTCACCTGGCTAACGCTGGTACCGACCAACAAGAAAGAAAGAAAAAAAAAAAAAGGTACCCAACAGCCTGGCAGGCAGGCCGGGAGCAGACAAAAACAAGCTCGAGCTTTAATTAAGAGCGAGGCTGTGACGGTATCGTCGCTAATGAAGGCCACTCAAAGTTTACGTCACAAGTAAAATGACGTCAGTGGAACATACTTGTCCTCCCGGCGTACTAGTACCCAAAACCTCTTACTCGAATTCCTCCCGTGCTGGACTTCCTGTAACGGTACATGCTTGAAATCTGGTAATACCAAGTGTTTCAACACAATTCCTTGCTTATGAGCAGGAAAATGGACAAAACTCTATTACTCAGGTTATAATAATAAAAATAATAATAATAATGAGTTGTACAGAATATATACGATGCCGTCAGGGACGCTCCGTTATCTTAATCGAGGGATAGTTGATGGTCGAGAGAGAGAGAGAGAGAGAGAGAGAGAGAGAGAGAGAGAGAGAGAGAGAGAGAGAGAGAGAGAGAGAGAGAGAGAGAGAGATGGGGGGGGGGATAGACTGCCTAAAGACCGTAAACAGTTATACAAGTCAGATGCATCTACTCCTTGAGCACGACGGTACGGTCCATGCATATGATGGCATGGCCTATGACCTGAGCCTTAGAAAGTAGCACCGTTGTGTCCATGAGACTAACATATGACAAACACTGGTGCAGCAAGGTACATGGAAACCAACCTTCCAGTACACACAACCAAATGAAGATAACGCTGTAATCAAGCCACAACCAGTACTTATATGAAATTTTCCGGTATCTGTAAGGAACCGGTTTTCCCTAATGACATTCAAGTTAATTTACTCCAAGCTCTGTACTCGGTCTAAACAATAAAAGCAGATTTCATTACGTAAAAATATGTGTTCATCTTCGTGTGTTTGGTATGAAATGCTATGGGCTTGACATGAGTTCCTCTCATTCACTATTTCAGTGAACTATATATGCAGTACACTCGTCTGCTTCCAGCTCATGTCTTGGAGACGTAACCAAATCCCTAAATAAGAAAGTCTCGTCCACCATAAAAACACACGCCGACCAACCCGTTTTTATAACCAATACTTATGGTCCCTGAACTGCAGAGCTTAACCAAAAAAAAAAAAAAAAAAATGAAATCTACTAACAGAATTCGAAGTTAAAGTAATTACTATTATCTTAATTCTTTAAGTTTCTAATTCAACTAGATGAAATACGTGGAATTTCGGGAGAAGTCCAGTATCCTGATGTGTCGAGAAAAGGATATGATCTAATCCCAGGCTTACTAGGCCTTGAATTTATCAGCATATCAAAAATTGGGGAAAAAAACAAACAAACCACTGAGTTCTTTCGATGCTGTTAGTGACAGCTGAAAATCTGAATCACACATCTTAGTGCAGGGAGACTAGGAAAGTAAATGGCTAACTCACGAAGAGCCTACTAACGTTTATATCTACGAAGGCGCCAATACCATTAGCCGTGGACTTGAATTTGTCAAGTCCACCTTTTAAATATATCTAAGGTGTTCTTTTCAACTACCCTTACTGCTAGGTGATTCTTGATACTGACTATCCTATACGGAAAAAAGTACTTTGCTGCGTTCTACCTTGCTGGTTTGTTTACCTACAAGCTGGTATCGATTACCTGGGGGGGGGGGATCAGATGATCTATCAGTGAACAGCTGCTCAGATCAAGATTAGTATAAACTTTTGATATATCTGAATGCTAGTAATAAAGCACTTCCTCATCGTCTCTTTTCTAATTCAAATTAATTAAGATAATCTACGTGTCTCTTGACGGATTTTGTGCGTCAGATTCGGCAATAATCTTGGTAGCTCACCGCTGTCCTCCGTTTACCTACGTATTTTCATGCTAGGCGACAAAAACTGTCCACAAGATTCAACATGGAGACACACAGCGACGCGAATTCGAATATGAAGTCTTTTATTGCTACTTTGCACGGTATACTTATCCTTAACTCTTACGAGATTATCACTCCTGTCTTTACCTTCCCTTAAATCACGTAGCAAGAAGTCTTTTACCCTCCCTTAAATCACGTAGCACGAAATACACAGTTGAGGTATTACATAACAGGGAGTCCATGAGATTTACTAGTTAACTAATCATACAAGAGCTTAAGATTAGGGTGAGCATATAAGCATATGGGTGAGGTGTATTTAGATAGCCGGGGTGGCAGATATACGGGGATGTTTAGTCAATTGTGTTTAATACATTGACTGAACATTAACTCGGTGTGTGTGTGTGTGTGTGTGTGTGTGTGTGTGTGTGTGATAAACCACTGTTTCTAGGCTGCTACTAAACTACTTTAAACATGTTCCTAAGTATTCAGTGTTAAAGGTTCATTTCCTTCCTGGACTGTGTCAATATCATAAAGTATTCTGATGAGTTACAAAGCTGTCGCAATGATCACTGCGTCACCCCGCAGCTTCTCCTCAGAGTATCTGAAAGTATCACCGCCAGAGGGCCAGAAGTCATGGTAATCACTGGGTTTTTCGAGCTCTCGGTTGTACGCTACCGGAACCTGACCTTGGGCGATAATCTAAACTCACGTGGCACACTCAAAGACGTTAAGTGCCATTTTCCATATGAAAAATTCATGTTAGCTCCAACGAGACCCGTGGCTAACTTCACCAGCCACACACACACACACACATGCGAGCTTCTTCCAACACCCCAAGTGCAGCCATCGGCAGCATACCATAAAATGTTTTGGCTACTTCAACCTTTCCACCAAGGAAGGGTGACAATCTCCCCATGTTGACGTGACGATCACAGTCACTTAGACTACACCAACACGATCTCATGCCGACCCTTCCGCTGAAACACAACATAGGACGCCACATTCTGCCAGCTTACCAAGCGTCTTCCAGGTCTTCCCACAACCCATGATCTAGCACGATAAAACGCTACGGTTTAGAACAAACATGTGAACGCAAGGACGACGGAGCAGCATAGCAGTTGTCTCCAATCCTTACACTAAGTCGAGGGTCCAGTAAATCAGTAATCTAAACTCGTCTATATCCATGACGAAAAAGTTTTCGTGGTCATATACCACGCAATAAACGTAGTTACTGACACGTCAACCAATCCCATCTTCGAGCCTAAGTTGAACGTTGACAATCATGATTACTCTCACTAATCTAAATCACAGAGTCAGAATGATTGGGAAGAGTACAAGAGGAATCGGCGGGAGGTAAAGAAAGAGAGGAAGGTCAAGAAAAACGTAATGGGAAGCAATCTTCAATGTCTTGTCATGACGCGTTATGAAGGAATCCACCACAATTCATACGGTCAAAGATTTCACAGTTAAGGTGGAGAAGTCCGGGAGGTGCTTGATTCGCCATCACATTCAGACTAAGGCAAAGGATCGTCAGACTGAGTTAATTCACCATGCTTGATCGAAATCCTTTTCCCAACAGCCACGACAGTGAAGGTGGTTTACATCTGAATGACGTACAGATGCTACGCTAGATTCCAGTCCTAACTGAAACCTGACTAAGGTCATGATCTATGAAATTTGTAGAGTTGTCAATGCAAATCTAACAAGACTGACCCAAATTAAATATCAAAAATACTGTGAAGCGTTGCCGGCCGGACGAATGAAAGTCAGCTACTCTGAGCAACAATGCAGCCTTTCCCAACCGAATAAGTGGCATCAACAACCGACCAAAGCTTACCTAACATGGGAAAAGACATCAACATACGAACACTTTGGCAACGTAGCCTCGTCCCCCACCCCTCATACAATCATACAATCAGTACAAAAAAAAAAAAGTAAAGGATCATTATCCCAGACCATCCGTGTAATGACATACGCTACCGCTAACATATCATGATCTACACGAATTAAATGAGCATCTTTACCTGACGGCACTCTGGCCATGGCCCACTTACACAACTGAACGTTAAAAAAAAGATATCTAAAACACAGCAATCTTCCTTAACACTCAGCACTTTACGCAGGTCATGACATCGCTGCCTTGACGCCACGATACAGCCTATCCTGGATGGCTGGCTGATTGCCCAACCTTAACGTCATCTGTTTCCACAGTGTGGTGTGCTAGCTGGCTGGCAACGAGCGCTCCGACATTAGGCTTAGCATACGGACACCACTAAGGTTACCGAAGCTGCCTGCTGTCCTACGTAAGGAATGCGTGATTGTTACTCGTATACATGAGGTTCTGATATGAAGCATACATTACCCAGAAGCTACCAATATAAACAACTGAACTTTAGTGCATCTTCATCGAGCTCCCAGGTACCAGCAGGATAAATCATCTCAAGTACGCGGTACAACCCTTGGGTATAATGGCCTCGACCTTCGATATGACCATTATGGGCGAGGTCAAAGACAAGGCTATCATGCCCAAGGGTCATACCTTCAGTCTCAAGGGGTTAAAATGATTTAAACTTATGTCAGTGAAAACAGAACAAGAGCTCCTGACACACCCAGTACACTCAAAAGATCGACAACCTAGTCGAGTCAGCTATTCCTCACCGCAAAATATTCACCGTCGCTTCCTGTTATCAACAGTCATGTCCAGTGGTCCAGAAGAAAAGAGTTTAGCCCTATCCCCTACAGATATTTACTGTTTTCCAACACTTGAGAAACCTACTAGATATCCTTCAACAAACTAGTATGACGTGAGGATACCCTAACATGAGAGGGAAGGTAAGCGTGGTGGCGGATTGCAGATGTCCACTAGGACATAATGTACTCAGGGTTGCTGAATGGAGCAGTGAGTTATAGCACGCAGTCAACCATAGCCTTGACAGCCTTGGAGGGCAAGGGTTCGTTCTCACCAATGACATTCATTCCACCACATCTACATAATATTACAACCTCGTACGTATCCATAAGTAAGGTGAGGAAGCCGGGTGGGACTGAGACCGTACGAAAATGGCTGTCACCTTCACAGAGGTCTGAAATACCTATAACACTTCGGGCTGAAGACATTATGACACTCCTCTTAAGTCAGTCGCCCCGTAACAAGAGTAAATTCCTTACCTTAAATAATCCTCAGTGTCTGACAGCTACGACAGCAGTAGCAATATCCCGTGTGGTAACTACACGGCGACACCATCAAATACAACCTGTTACTGTGGCAATAGATCCTGGGCAAGAGCTAAGCTCCCTCAGGACCTGCCCCACATGGACACCAAGAGCATAACAAACAGTTGTCTCGGTATATCACCAAGGTCCATCCCAAGTCCACACCCCTGCCAGGGTGGTGACCACATACCCTATATCTGACACCATCACACGAGCGTTATCACAATTTTCTGTTGATATTGTGAAGAAATACTAGTGCTCTAAAATAATATAATTGATCTATGCGATTCATACATGTACACAGGTACTAAAATCTGTCCCCACAACAAAAAAACAAGGTTATGCATCAAGCTTGAAAACCAGAGTCCCACCTCGTCGAGCTGCTTACCCAATCTCACACACAAGAGAATAGATGTCATCGCAAAAATTGTTCGCTACTTTTACCCAATGTCTGTACGTACCGTTTTTAGTTACCTATCACAGTGTCTAATTTTCTATGACTCACAATGACTCAGTCCTCTTAATAATGTTGAAAAGAAGACAACATACCTTGATGTTCATGTATTATTGGAAACCTACAGGATCTAGTACCGACAAATCCTATACCTGCCCTCTTATAGCCCTAGAACAATAGACCTCTCAAGATTCATTATGTTCCCTATAATACAGGCCACCCCAGTCCTCATCAACTTCAAGGACATGTATATGAAGTGACAGCGTGGTCACCTACGAGCCTGACAACACACTGCTCACCTATTCATGTGCGGACAGATCCTTAAGGGCCAGAGTGGTAAGGCCGGTGGGCCTTATGTTGTCTATAAGACTAACTACGTCATCTACTCCTAGCAAAAGAAAACTTAACAACTTGTCAAACTCCATCTACCGTGATCCTTGTACTATTCTTATGGCATGTTACACGACGAGGCTAGTGCTACAATCCTCTATCAACTTTGGTGCTACAATCCTCTTTTAACTTTAACTAGGCTCTTATACCCTAACTAGGCTGAATGTGCAATCCTCTTCAGCTCCAAATCGGCTCTTACAACTGGCTAATCTGGTGCCGTAATCCTCTTTGACTCCAAATCGGCTTTTGCAACTGTCTAAGGTGAGCGTTTCCTGCAAGAATTGGTCTCCAATATTCTTTCCTTAATATCTGAGCCTGAGTAATGATCTAATTTCTATGGATACCCTCGCTTGTTGGAGGTAGCGTCGTGACCACGCTGATAACCTTGCTATGTCTGCCTGTTTACTCCTAGCTACTCCCCCATCAGGCTTAGTGCTGTTTGTGCTACTGTGACCGCCAGACTAAGCCTAGGTTACACAAAATGCCTACGTCAGTGATACTGCGACTCCCAGAATACGCCTAGGATACACAACATACCTACCTACGTTAGTGCTACTGTGACTTACAAAATACGCCTGGGTTACTGCTACTGTGAATATCAGATTACGCCTAAGTAAGTATTACCGTAAGTGCCGGAATACGTTCAAGAATATCTACCAAGTTACAGAAAACAATGTTTCACTCTCCTCAGCCCCGTGATAAGCATCCGCTTGTACATAATCCTAATGAGTAAGCATTCCATTGATTTCGGTGCCTGCTCATTAGACTATCCTCCTATCATATCTTTAGTATGCTAAGACTTGAGCTATATTCTGTATCATATCACTCTTGTTTACTATCTCACTGCCTGATTCCGTAAACTCGTGTATATTCAGTATCGTACAAACTTTTGTATGTGATTGCATTCTCATCCAATTTGTATCATCATCAATAACACTATCGCCCTCCTTTTTCCTGTGTGATGAACACCTGGGTCCTTGGGCCAACTCAGGCCAACTCGTCACCGTTTTGCACTCGAACGCGCTCCATGCTCCCCTCCACACCTACCTCCAATTAAGTGACCATCAATGACACCGGGATACTTTGTATATCTATACTCACGACAACTAACGCCGTATTACATGTAATACCAAAACGTTTATCACCAAAAGGAAGGAACTTCTCAACGCTTACTGCGTTCGTCAAGGCAGTAATACCAAGCGAATGTCGACCATCCACCTCCAACCCTCATGCACATACTAGTACATCTGAGTGTGTGATGGAGGTTTTGATAACAAACTGTAACGTTGTTATTAGAACAGCACTGAGGCAACACTGGATATAAGAGATCAAACGATGTAAACCATCTACACTGACCCACTCGCACATTCGGTTGGCGTCTTAGCGTTGAAAGATAACACAACGTAAACAGTTATCGTAAGTACTTAATGACAGTTGCGGAGTCTTGGTTAGCTTTCATTCCTCTCAGTGCTTTAGTGATGACAGAGATTAACAGCGTATCATTAGCTACAACAGTAATCACGTATCAATTGCTCAATTACACGTATTTTTTTTCTTTTTTCAAACATCATAAGTCGTTTCATACCTATTCTCTCATCCAAACATCAATCAAGCTGCGCGCAAACATTTCCACCACATAATCCTGGAAACCCTACATCATAAAATTAGTAAAATCTGCTTCCTAAAAAGCCGGGGGAGTTACACAGAAGCCTAATCATTTATTTTTCCTGAGTGGCTAGTTCACATCTGCCTTATTTATGAAGTAATGCTCACATATTATGGGTTGAATCAGAAACTCTTACGTCCTATTAATCGTCTTGGCATCAGCTTTCCAATCATCCCTTCGTCCGCCGTGATGTTGCTGCTCTCTGTGTTCAACAGGTATTCTTTTGGCAGCTGCTCTCTCGTGAACTGTCTACATTTGTCTATTCTAAGAGGGTTTAGTCCCGTGAACGCGTCTGGCTGCTGCTTCCCAGCGATTGTGTGGAGAGCACCCGCTCGAGGATTGACCGTTACGGTACCTTCTTCCCTCGACCAACGAAGCTCTCTTTCCGCTTTCATTTTCTCTTCCTGTAACTCCTCTACCATCATGAGTCAGGTCTACAAACACCTGAGGAGCCCGGGTCAGTTTCTGCAATTTTTTCTAACCCTGCATTCCTTTCGCCCGAAAGGAATACACAACATACATGATCTGGTCATGCCATGCACGCGCCACGTTGGTCATTATGAAAAATAAAAACCACAGTTTTCATTTCCTTTTTATACTTAACTTCTCTCGCCTTAGCGAGGTAACATAGCAACAAACGAACAGCGGTCTCATCTGCATATATCGACTCACACCCCGGCATGTATAATGCACTAACACCTGCGCCTAACTGCTACAGCCCAGTTCCACATGCTATTCCACGGTTCACCTTGACAGCTTGATATCCCCTGGCCCAACCTACGTCGCTCCCCCTCCCTCATGACAGATCACCTCTATCAAATCCATTCTGTGGCATGCACGCTCTTCATCCTTCTGAATGTTTAGGAACCGATACCAGAAAGCCTCCTTCCCTACATGTCCTTTGTGATCTCTCCCTCCCACTTGCTCCAACGACTTCTGACATGAAGGTTCTCTTAGCCTATCTTCACTCATCCTCCCCTTCTGAGCCATTTCATGACGCTTACTACACCACTTCTCTTATACTGTCATTCCTTATGTGATCAACCCGCTTCACAACACACAGTCCTCAAGCGTTTAATTTCCAGCAAGTCCATCGCCTTCCTTTTGCGTTCAAGTAAGAACACTCTCTCATCCAAACAACTCAGCCGGGACGACTATGCTTTCAACAGCACTCATCTTTGCTCTAACAGACACTGACCTCTCCCAAACACACTCCTTAATGCACCCAGGACCCCGTCATCCTTCGTATGACTCACTTTAGCCTCCGAGGTTCCAACCACAGCATCGTCCGTTCACTCAGGTATTTACCTGCAGCATTCACTCCCCCAGATCCTTCCCATTAAACCATATCACACTATTCTGTCCAATCCTCCGGCTGCAACTTTTTATTTGTATTAACATTTGCACGCAACTTTCACACACGTTCCCAAACTCTCTCACTAGCTTCTGGAGTCTTCTCCTGCAGTATGCCATCAGAGATCTGCAAACACTAACTGGTTCATTTTCCATACCCCTAACCCCGAACATGCTGTAGAGCCTCCCCATACTGTGAGATCCTTGAATTTACCTCCCTCACCATCACGACCAAAAACAGATCAAACCGCCACGGTGACATACTAACCTTGACTCAGAACTTCCCTCACCGAGAACCATCCTTCTGTGTACTCGCACATACACTTTCTCTCCAGGTAAAAACTTCAACCTGCAATTGGTAACTTTCCAAGTACACCATATAATCGTTCCATCTTCCAGATGGGCTCTTTTGAAATACATATATATTATAATTACTCCAGCCAATCTCCAAATTTTGCCAAGCAATACATGGCACGAATATTTCTATTGTGGGTTTGCGCTACATGTCACTGTTATGAATGTCTTCTAACGTATGCACGTATATCTGGGGTGGTCGGTCTCCTGAGCATAACACTCATTAGATTACTCTGCGATTGATTTCGCTTCACATAACCTTTTTTTTTTTTTATATCTGTGTACACACTACCCTGTCGCATACAATGTGTAAAACATACCCTATGAAAAACAGTGTGGAGTTCACTTAATGAAAGCCAGAATCAGTTCTTATTTTCCTTTCTGCCATCACCAATTTTCTTCAGAGTACGTCAGTTGGTCTCGGATATTCATTTTCTTGTTCTGAATCTCGAGCAACCCGTTACCTCCTTGTCCTCCACCATAATATCATCCATCTACCACAAGATGAACCAAAGTGACCGGCAATACTGACCTAATAGATTCCATACTACAAATTTCATATATATATATATATATATATATATATATATATATATATATATATATATATTATTTATTCATTTATTTTGCTTTGTCGCTGTCTCCCGCGTTTGCGAGGTAGCGCAAGGAAACAGACGAAAGAAATGGCCCATCCCACCCCCATACACAATGTATACACACACGTCCACACACGCAAATATACATACCTATACATCTCAATGTACACATATATATACATACAAAGACACATACATATATACCAATGCACACAATTCACACTGTCTGCCCCCATTCACTCCCATCGCCACCTCGCCACACATGGAATACCTTCCCCCTCCCCCCCTCATGTGTGCGAGGTAGCACTAGGAAAAGACAACAAAGGCCCCATTCGTTCACACTCAGTCTCTAGCTGCCACGCAATAATGCCCGAAACCACAGCTCCCTTTCCACATCGAGTCCCCACACAACTTTCCATGGTTTACCCCAGACGCTTCACATGCCCTGATTCAATCCACTGACAGCACGTCAACCCCGGTATACCACATCGATCCAATTCACTCTATTCCTTGCCCTCCTTTCACCCTCCTGCATGTTCAGGCCCCGATCACACAAAATCTTTTTCACTCCATCTTTCCACCTCCAATTTGGTCTCCCACTTCTCCTCGTTCCCTCCACCTCCGACACATATATCCTCTTGGTCAATCTTTCCTCACTCATTCTCTCCATGTGCCCAAACCATTTCAAAACACCCTCTTCTGCTCTCTCAACCACGCTCTTTTTATTTCCACACATCTCTCTTACCCTTATACTACTTACTCGATCAAACCACCTCACACCACACATTGTCCTCAAACATCTCATTTCCAGCACATCCACCCTCCTGCGCACAACTCTATCCATAGCCCACGCCTCGCAACCATACAACATTGTTGGAACCACTATTCCTTCAAACATACCCATTTTTGCTTTCCGAGATAATGTTCTCGACTTCCACACATTCTTCAAGGCTCCCAGGATTTTCGCCCCCTCCCCCACCCTATGATTCACTTCCGCTTCCATGGTTCCATCCGCTGCCAGATCCACTCCCAGATATCTAAAACACTTTACTTCCTCCAGTTTTCCTCCACTCAAACTTATCTCCCAATTGACTTGACCCTCAACCCTACTGTACCTAATAACCTTGCTCTTATTCACATTTACTCTTAACTTTCTTCTTTCACACACTTTACCAAACTCAGTCACCAGCTTCTGCAGTTTCTCACATGAATCAGCCACCAGTGAACTTAACTAGAACATGTGAAACTGCCGAGGGAAACCATGGAAAGCTCTGCTGTGGTTTCCGTGCATATGCAACATGACCACTAGAGAATGGACGTGAATGAATGGGGCCTTTTCTTCGCCTGGTTCTGGCGCTAACTGGCTAACGCAGAAAACGGCGATATATATATATATATATATATATATATATATATATATATATTCCTTTCGTGTAATAATCACATCATCAGGGGAGACACAAGAGAGAAATAAAAGTCAGTTGATATAAATCGAAGAGACGAAGCTAAGACGCCATTTGGTAAACATGTCTGACGCGCAAAATTGTGATCCTTTCCAATATATATATATATATATATATATATATATATATATATATATATATATATATATTATTTTTTTTTTCTTTTTTTTGCTTTGTCGCTGTCTCCCGCGTTTGCGAGGTAGCGCAAGGAAACAGACGAAAGAAATGGCCCAACCCACCCCCATACACATGTATATACATACGTCCACACACACAAATATACATACCTATACAGCTTTCCATGGTTTACCCCAGACGCTTCACATGCCCTGATTCAATCCACTGACAGCACGTCAACCCCGGTATACCACATCGCTCCAATTCACTCTATTCCTTGCCCTCCTTTCACCCTCCTGCATGTTCAGGCCCCGATCACACAAAATCTTTTTCACTCCATCTTTCCACCTCCAATTTGGTCTCCCTCTTCTCGTTCCCTCCACCTCCGACACATATATCCTCTTGGTCAATCTTTCCTCACTCATTCTCTCCATGTGCCCAAACCATTTCAAAACACCCTCTTCTGCTCTCTCAACCACGCTCTTTTTATTTCCACACATCTCTCTTACCCTTACGTTACTTACTCGATCAAACCACCTCACACCACACATTGTCCTCAAACATCTCATTTCCAGCACATCCATCCTCCTGCGCACAACTCTATCCATAGCCCACGCCTCGCAACCATACAACATTGTTGGAACCACTATTCCTTCAAACATACCCATTTTTGCTTTCCGAGATAATGTTCTCGACTTCCACACATTCTTCAAGGCTCCCAGAATTTTCGCCCCCTCCCCCACCCTATGATCCACTTCCGCTTCCATGGTTCCATCCGCTGCCAGATCCACTCCCAGATATCTAAAACACTTCACTTCCTCCAGTTTTTCTCCATTCAAACTCACCTCCCAATTGACTTGACCCTCAACCCTACTGTACCTAATAACCTTGCTCTTATTCACATTTACTCTTAACTTTCTTCTTTCACACACTTTACCAAACTTAGTCACCAGCTTCTGCAGTTTCTCACATGAATCAGCCACCAGCGCTGTATCATCAGCGAACAACAACTGACTCACTTCCCAAGCTCTCTCATCCCCAACAGACTTCATACTTGCCCCTCTTTCCAAAACTCTTGCATTCACCTCCCTAACAACCCCATCCATAAACAAATTAAACAACCATGGAGACATCACACACCCCTGCCGCAAACCTACATTCACTGAGAACCAATCACTTTCCTCTCTTCCTACACGTACACATGCCTTACATCCTCGATAAAAACTTTTCACTGCTTCTAACAACTTGCCTCCCACACCATATATTCTTAATACCTTCCACAGAGCATCTCTATCAACTCTATCATATGCCTTCTCCAGATCCATAAATGCTACATACAAATCCATTTGCTTTTCTAAGTATTTCTCACATACATTCTTCAAAGCAAACACCTGATCCACACATCCTCTACCACTTCTGAAACCACACTGCTCTTCCCCAATCTGATGCTCTGTACATGCCTTCACCCTCTCAATCAATACCCTCCCATATAATTTACCAGGAATACTCAACAAACTTATACCTCTGTAATTTGAGCACTCACTCTTATCCCCTTTGCCTTTGTACAATGGCACTATGCACGCATTCCGCCAATCCTCAGGCACCTCACCATGAGTCATACATACATTAAATAACCTTACCAACCAGTCAACAATACAGCACCCCCTTTTTTAATAAATTCCACTGCAATACCATCCAAACCTGCTGCCTTGCCGACTCTCATCTTCCGCAAAGCTTTTACTACCTCTTCTCTGTTTACCAAATCATTTTCCCTAACCCTCTCACTTTGCACACCACCTCGACCAAAACACCCTATGTCTGCCACTCTATCATCAAACACATTCAACAAACCTTCAAAATACTCACTCCATCTCCTCACATCACCACTACTTGTTATCACCTCCCCATTTGCACCCTTCACTGAAGTTCCCATATATATATATATATATATATATATATATATATATATATATATATATATATATATATATATATATATATATGACCCAGCAACAAAGTTTAACAGGCAGTTGGAGTATTTTCCTGGGAAAGCTTGTAAGGCCATTGAATGCTATGCAGTGAGGAGTCCTGAAGTAGGCTATCCTAAAGCATGGGAACTTCTGAAGAATAAATTTAGTTCCAGATACATAATAATGAAATTATGGACTGGTAATGTTATTAGAAGTCTTGATTTAAGATCTGCAGATCATGAAGGATAATGTGACCTTTTAGTTGTGCAAAATTGTGTTGAGATGCTGCAAACCATACAGATTCTTCAAGAAGTGAACATCAAATCTACCATGACTAAGAGGCAGTAAATGTTCAGGAAGGATACTCAAGTATCACATGTTTGGCAGAATTTGTTAAGCAAGTTTCTAATGGTCTGCATTTGGCTGGCCGGGATTGGGGCTTGGCTTTGCTGCCGGCCTGATGCAGTTGTAAACAGCATCAGGTTGGCAGCTGAGTCGGGTTTTGGTTTCGGTCGGCCGGTTGTAGATTGTTGGAAGCTTCAGGCCTGGGAGCTGACACTTTTTTTGGAGAGTGTACCTGTCTGTGATATAAAAAGTAAGATCTTTCTTCACTTATTTTCTCCATATGTCCAAACCATTTCAGTGCATCCTCTTCTGCTCTCTCTCAACCTCACTCTTTTTATTTCCACACATCTCTCTCTTACCCTTTCATTACTTAATCAAACCACCTCACACCATATATTGTCCTCAAGCTTTCATTTCAATGCATCCACCCTCATCTACATACATATACACTTAAACACCTATACATGCACATATACATATCAACATATACACATATACATATGCATACACAGACGTATACATATATACACATGTACTTATTCATACTTGCTTGCCTTCATCCATTCATGGTGCTACCCCAGCCTGCAGGAAAGAGCATTGCTACCCCCTGCTTCAGCAAGGTAGCGCCAGGGAAACAGACAAAAGGCCACATTCGTTCACACTCAGTCTTTATCTGTCATGTGTAATGCACTAAAACTGCAGCACCCTGTCCACATCCATTTTATTTATTTATTTATTTATATATTTATTTATTTATCTATGGTATCCCTGGGGATAGGGGAGAAAGAATTCTTCCCACGTATTCCCTGCGTGTCGTAGAAGGTGACTAAAAGGGGAGGGAGCGGGTGGCTGGAAATCCTCCCCTCTCGTTTTTTTTCAATTTTCCAAAAGAAGGAACAGAGAAGGGGGCCAGGTGAGGATATTCCCTCAAGGGCCCAGTCCTCTGTTCTTAACGCTACCTCGCTAACGCGGGAAATGGCGAATAGTACGAAAAAAAAAAAAAAATAAGAGTGGAATCGCACCAGTAGTTCATACAATTTTATCTAATATGTAATTTTTCTATACATGTGGCACGTTTCGTGGAGACAATCCACCTCATCTGGTGCCAGAACTTAGCAAAATTATTTAAATCCCAAAATCGCACTTGATTCCAGCCGTCCAACACCAATCTCTACAGACCAAGCACTGGCACACGGTGCTTGGTTTATAAAGATTTTTCCTTGCTTCCAGCGATGCCTGGGTCCCATCACAGCTGACATCGAATATAATGAAAATCAATCATAATCTTCTCCTGCAATGTAAGATCGTGCATGTTATGCAATGCTTACCAACCAACTTGATCTGGGTCACAGCCTAAGTCATCTTCATCATCTACCACTGTCGGATATCCTCATCCTTCCTGTTGGTGCAGTGGTTTACGCTCGTCTACATCTGTGTAATGACTGCTGAAAACCAACGAGAATTCCTACCAGCCATTCTAACGGTGACGGTTAAGACAGGACAGCAGCCCCTGGAGCAGGTTGTTTCGTCATCCATGTGATGAAAATCTCACGCATGCGCAGCAGGTTACGGGTGCAGCTGTCGATCGGTGTGAATATCTGTAGCGTAGTATTTCCTGGTGATCTGGTCTCTTGCTGTGCTGGGGGTGATGCCCACCAATATAATCCTCCAAGTAATTCTTCCTTTCTTTACAAATGCTAAAATGTCTATCCAATCATAAGCTCAAAAAAAATGTCTCGTTTACAATTCAGAACCTACTTTGGCAGGCTGTTTTTTTTCTCCTTTCCATAATAACTTTTGTAGACAGAATTTTGTCAATGTCCAGACTTCTCAATTATAGTACTAACCCATTATAAACTTGTACGTTCGGGATTAAGCATCTTGTAAGTGTCAGCTTCGCGATCTTACAATCCATTAATATGTATGGTTCTGGCTGTCAACATCTTGTTCTCGAGCTGGAACCTGTGACATTTAACGACACAAATGTCAATACCTTTTCTTGTTTCTTAAGACGTTTGTATCCTTCCGACAAATGAACAGGAAACTGACAGGCGCTTCCTTACTTTCATCAGTAAATAAGAATTTCTCTTCCCTGTTGTATAAGGTTTTAACATTTACTATATACGTAAATAAGGCATGAGCAGCTTGCTGGCCGTCCTGAGCATTCTTCATCCTTCATGCAGACAATGGCCACGAAATCGACGCAAGAACTTGGAATTTCGCGGCAAAAACCGGTGGCCGAGTCGTGTTCTTCGCCAGTCTATTTCGGTTACTGTTCTCCCCCATGTTCACAGCGTAAACGATATTCCTCTCTCCCGTGGCACACATGAACGATGAATCATACACCGTAAAAGAGGATGAATCGATGCACATTTTCGGGTCAGACCTTGACAACACGCTACGAATTGTATGATTTATCATATTCAATTTACTCTTCTTCTCTCCTTTTGATAGAAAGCGGTATGGCAGGCCGTAATGGTGGCCATCTCGGTTGCATGGTATAATAACGTACAAATAATAACACAGCAGGGACTGAGCTGCTGAGATGTTTTTATATCACCCGACTCTTAAAGGTGGAGAGGAGGTCACAGGAAGAAGGAAGATATAGGAAGGAAGAGAATTCCAGAGCTGCGCTGTACAAGGAGAGAGCTCTGGTGTGCTTAATTTCATGAGTGTTGATATATAGGTCTGATAATTTGGAGGTCTGGAAAAAAAATGTAATGATTAAAAATGAGAAAACTGTCAATTTCCTCGTAACATTTGAAAAAAAAAATAACATAACCCTGTATCCCCAAGACACACGGAACATGAAATATTACATAACTCAGCAGACAGCCTCGAAGAGAAAGTCTATCCTAACAGGTAATGCCTGTAAGGAAATGACTAAAAGCAGAGCTTCGTGGAGAAATCCTTTATCTATTCATTTATTGTTGGATCAACAAATACTCGCTCATAATATGCTGATGATAACCTGGCGAATCGAAATTCACATCTCCCTTAACCGACTCATGACAGAATGTTTTAACCTGTATGACACATGATCCTACTACTACTTAATAATAATAATAATAATAATAATAATAATAATAATAATGTACTTAGCACACCATAACAAGCTTTATCAATCTATATCAACCAGTAGCCCCCTGGACACCGATGTTAAACAAAAATGAGGAAAGAGGATATAAAGTGGTGTTCACAAAGACTATCTCCCGGTCTGCTTTATTTTTGCAGTGGTATCTTAAAAATCGAATATGTTAATGGGCAGGATCCTGTGCAATTAAGATAAAATGTCCGGCAAGTTCAGGGAGTCTGTTCCTGTGTATCGTGTTAGGTAACTTGACTGCCAAGAGCAGAGCAACGAATTCAAGGAAGTGTTTGTCATTCCTCTTGTTGCTCAAGGGAGGAAAAAGCTGTTTTTCTTATGCTTCCTCTGGAACCCTGACATGCTGGTGGCTAAGTAAGGGACTTCAATACAAGTCTTAACTTATTTTGAATGTAAGATATATGAGTTTTAAAGGCTTACGTGGTTTTGAGGTAAGCGTTGCGGTTAGTGTCGCTGAATATGAATTCAAGCACGTATCTGCTTAGTTACGAAGCCTAGGCATGGTAGCTGGCATGGCCTACAGCCAACACTGTTCTCTTTCCTTAACTCGGGGTTGGTCAATAAATGGGTACGTGACCGAGGTTGGAGTATATATATATATATATATATATATATATATATATATATATATATATATATATATATGTGTGTGTGTGTGTGTGTGTGTGTGTGTGTGTGTCTTATTATAGTGTCGCTGTCTCTCGCGTTAGCGAGGTAGCGCAAGGAAACAGACGAAAGAATGGCCTAACCCACCCACATACACATGTATATACATACACGTCCACACACGCACATATACATACCTATACATCTCAACGTATACACATATATACACACACAGACATATACATATATACATATGTACATATGTACATACATATGTACATATGTACATATGTACATACATATGTACATATGTACATATGTACATATACATATGTACATAATTCATACTTGCCCTTATTCAATTCCCGTCGCCACCCCGCCACACATGAAATGACCCCCGTTCCCCCGCATGCGCGCGAGGTAGCGCTAAGAAAAGACAACAAACGCCACATTCGTTCACACTCAGTCTCTAGCTGTCATGTATAATGCACCGAAACCACAGTTCCCTTTCCACATCCAGGCCCCACAAAACTTTCCATGGTTTACCCCAGACGCTTCACATGACCTGGTTCTATCTACTGACAGCACGTCGACCCCGGTATATCATCTCCTTCCAATTCACTCTATTCCTTGCACACCGTTCACCTTCCTACATGTTCAGGTCCCGATCGCTCAAAATCTTTTTCACTCCATCCTTTCACCTCCAATTTCGTCTCCCACTTCTCGTTCCCTCCACCTCTGACACATATATCCTCTTTGTCAATCTTTCCTCACACCTCTCCATGTGACCAAACCATTTCAATACACCCTCTTCTGCTCTCTCAACCACACTCTTTATATTACCACATATCTCTCTTACCCTTTCATTACTCGATATATATATATATATATATATATATATATATATGGGGATAGGGGAGAAAGAATACTTCCCACGTATTCCCTGCGTGTCGTAGAAGGCGACTAAAAGGGAAGGGAGCGGGGGGCTGGAAATCCTCCCCTCTTGTTTTTTTTTGTTTTTTTTTCCCAAAGAAGGAACAGAGAAGGGGGCCAGATGAGGATATTCCCTCAAAGGCCCAGTCCTCTGTTCTTAACGCTACCTCGCTAATGCGGGAAATGGCGAACAGTATGAAAGAAAAGATATATATATATATATATATATATATATATATATATATATATATATATATATATATATATATATATATATATAAGTATACGTATGTAAGTAGGAGAGATGGCCAGAGAGTGTTGTTGGATTACGTGTTAATTGACAGGCGAATGCAAGAGTTGAATGCAAGAGTTTTGGAAAGAGGGGCAAGTATGAAGTCTGTTGTGGATGAGGGAGCTTGGGAAGTGAGTCTGTTGTTGTTCGCTGATGATACAGCGCTGGTGGCTGATTCATGTGAGAAACTGCAGAAGCTGGTGACTGAGTTTGGTAAAGTGTGTGAAAGAAGAAAGTTAAGAGTAAATGTGAATAAGAGCAAGTTTATTAGGTACAGTAGGGTTGAGGGTCAAGTCAACTGGGAGGTAAGTTTGAATGGAGAAAAACAGGAGGAAGTAAAGTGTTTTAGATATCTGGGAGTGGATCTGGCAGCGGATGGAACCATGGAAGCGGAAGTGAATCATAGGGTGGGGGAGGGGGCGAAAATCCTGGGAGCCTTGAAGAATGTGTGGAAGTCGAGAACATTACCTCGGAAAGCAAAAATGGGTATGTTTGAAGGAATAGTGGTTCCAACAATGTTGTATGGTTGCGAGGCGTGGGCTATGGATAGAGTTGTGCGCAGGAGGGTGGATGTGCTGGAAATGATATGTTTGAGGACAATGTGTGGTGTGAGGTGGTTTGATCGAGTAAGTAATGTAAGGGTAAGAGAGATGTGTGGAAATAAAAAGAGCGTGGTTGAGAGAGCAGAAGAGGGTGTTTTGAAATAGTTTGGGCACATGGAGAGAATGAGTGAGGAAAGAGTGACCAAGAGGATATATGTGTCGGAGGTGGAGGGAACGAGGAGAAGTGGGAGACCAAATTGGAGGTGAAAAGATGGAGTGAAAAAGATTTTGTGTGATCGGGGCCTGAACATGCAGGAGGGTGAAAGGAGGGCAAGGAATAGAGTAAAGTGGATCGATGTGGTATACCGGGGTTGACGTGCTGTCAGTGGATTGAATCAGGGCATGTGAAGCGTCTGGGGTAAACCATGGAAAGTTGTGTGGGGCCTGGATGTGGAAAGGGAGCTGTGATTTCGGGCATTATTGCATGACAGCTAGAGACTGAGTGTGAACGAATGGGGTCTTTGTTGTCTTTTCCTAGTGCTACCTCGCACACATGAAGGGGGAGGGGGATGGTATTCCATGTGTGGCGAGGTGGCGATGGGAATGAATAAAGGCAGACAGTGTGAACTGTGTGCATGGGTATATATGTATGTGTCTGTGTGTGTATATATATGTGTACATTGAGATGTATAGGTATGTATATTTGCGTGTGTGGACGTGTATGTATATACATTGTGTACTGGGGGTGGGTTGGGCCATTTCTTTCGTCTGTTTCCTTGCGCTACCTCGCAAACGCGGGAGACAGCGACAAAGCAAAAAAAAAAAAAAAAAAAAAAAAAAAAATATATATATATATATATATATATATATATATATATATATATATATATATATATATATATATATCGTATATGAGAGCCATGATCAAGGCATTCAGTTGGTCGTGCCGCCTTAGATACCAGAAAAAAAAAAATCTATTTGTAATTCAAATTGGTTACAAACAAGAAGTAAGGAATCTTATCCAGGATAAATTTCTCGTCTCGTCAAACATTAATCAGAGGACGACACACACAAAGGGCGAATGAATCAAACATCACCTCCACTTCCTCAAAAGTAATTCCGACTTAGACTGGGTGCAAGCCACATACACACATTGTATATTACCATCATATAACAAATTTTGTCATACATGTTACAAGCAAATGTATAATGCACTGCTTCTTCCAAGACTAAAGACCTTGTATGGCAACTTGATATGACTTTATACTGCAGCCACAACCTGAATGTTCCTAAATGTGTATACCGACAGTCTCCAGCCTATGGAATTTGTACACACGAATGACAGTCCGTTGACATAAATATAAAACATTCACATTTTGCAATAAGTGTATGCATGAACAGGACTTCAAGTGTAAACAACAGATCTCATAATAAGATATACAGCTAATAATCATAAAATTGTTTTCGAACACACAAACTTTCCTTACGTATCAGTATAAACACGAAACTGAATTTGAATTATTCGCCACCAAGACTAGGTTGCGCTTGTCAGTACCGCTTACATTACACGAACCTTATATTACGCTTTAAGAATAACGTCCTGATATCAAGTATTCAAAAAATAATTATATACAGGAAGGATGCAACACGTTTGAAGTAAGAGGACATACACCGAACTGTGTCCTCGTCCGTCTGGCTGTCAGTGAACAGGTTCCAGAAGCCTTCACTGATGACACACAAGGATGGGCCGGCCGTTGGTCCGACTCCGATCCACCGATCACCGTTCCAGTCTTACAACCGGGATTCAAAATATAACTGACAGCTCTCGGTGGAAGAACTTCAAGAAGCCGCTAGGATAATCTATTGGTTTTCATGAAGTACAAAGCACAGGATTATTTCATGAGGAGGGCTTTAAAACAACCAGCTACTGAAAAGACGAATGGGACCGTTAAATGAACGGCCTAGTTGCTTAAAAACTGCAGGAAATTTAAATTTATGATTTAGTAAATTTCTGTTACTTCCAGCCACAGAGGATATTACTTACGTACTCGAGACCAGTACAGACGATTGTCTCTGACGGAACGACACTAACAATAAACATGAAGACAGTAACTCAGGAAACTGGTTCTGGGATACAGGAAAAAGTGGCAGTGTTTTTCTTTTTATAAGAACACGAATCGAGATGAAAGAAAATGAAATGCTGAACCTGATACGTGAATGTCAAACGGGATTTGAGACATGCACAAATTGGACATCTGGCGGGAAACGATCTTTCTACCCAGGTTCACTGCTTTTTAGGAAGCAAAATAACTAAGTGCAGTCATTCGTTATTTCACTGTCATTACTATCAAGACTTCAGATCCCTCACATTCCGAATTCAAGTAAACAATGCAGTGCATTACACAAATCTAAACCTAAAACATAAAATTTTACAATATGTTACTTCTACTGCACATCAGTAACTGTGCCACATTATTCAATGAAGTATTTTGAAAGGTCGAGAGTATTTTTTTCCCTGCTACTGCAGCAATTAAGTTGGCATAACAAAAAAAGTTTCATTAAGTAGTACCTTGTAGGCAAATGTACCCAGACATTGTTATCGTCTCTCTTAATCGGCTTAAGCAGGTAATTGTGCCACAAATACTGCGACTACAAACAAATTGTTAATCATCCCTCGTTCTTAGCACTGTTAACGACAGGAAGATGTTGCAGCTTTATTTGGCGTTTTACACGCCAAAAGCATTCAAACAGTGAAAGACATTTTCTGAAGAGGGAGGGAAGGATACAAGAGAACTGTTTCACACGCTGGAAGCTAAGCGAGCTTTATAATGTAACTTCCGCTCGTTGTGAGAAGAGCATAGGTCCCCTGCCTGGGAGCCCTGATCGCCCGATCCCAGGCGCATGCAGACACGCGCCTCAAGCCACCGTCTTCACACATCTGCTCCTCACGAGCCCAGCGGCACAGCCCTCTCTCCCAACGCTTCCTGTTTGGCCAGTCCATCATTGCAGCTCTGTCCTAATACTTCCTGTCCTGAGAGTCCTTCCTGTCCTGTTAACCCGGCTGAGACCTCTACCCTGGCATGTCCAGCCTCTCCATTACCACAGCCTCGTCCTCAAAACGTCATGTCCTGCCAACCCCAAACCATGAAAGTATCCTATGTATCTTGCAGGTCACTACAAAAGGCACTTCAGCATGCCCTGTCCAAGCCTGCCCCAAAAAAACAGGCTTCTTCTAACACGCATGTCAGCCCTAGATTACAGCACGACCCACCGGCTCAACACTCCAGCCACATTTCAGCACGACCTACCTGCCAAACTACAGCCCAAGTACACCACGACCCATCATCCCAACACTACAGCCACATTACAGCACGACCTACCTGCTCAATACCACAGCTACATTACAGCACGACCTACCAGCCAAACTATAGCATTAGTAAACCACGACCTATCAGCACAACCTTACAGTCTGAATACAGCAAGACGTGTACAAGCCCAACACTATACCCTGAGTTACAGCACGACCTACCACGTCCTACATGCCAAGAAACCAAAGCCTCGTCCACCGGTATCCTCCCCTGCCATCTCAACACCACCCTAAAGCAAGACCTGCCATTTGAACACCATCATCTCTTAAGATCTCCTACGTCTTCACCTTGCCGATGGCATAAAAAAAGAAGATAAAGAAAGCTACATTCCGAGATCTGACGTCATTTAAGTGGGCATGATAACTTGAATCCATTGTTTATGTAGTACAGCCTCCGCCTGAGGTCCGACCGTGACGTCGTACCCGGCCAAGCACCTGCTAAAGGGGGTCACACCTGCATCCCAAACATACCTTGCATGTCATTCTCAGAACAAAGGACGCATTTCCCTTCAGTGACAAAGGGGCTTCCTTGCGTTTTTCTTTTCCTTTAGGTGCTCCCCCTCCACTAGGAATATAAAACATATATTCAATTTCATATGGCCGACATAGGACGGACGAAAGCATATCCCGTCTGAAAGCTTATCGGCTGAAAAGGTAAAATGAGTACAAAAAAAAAAAGAGGGGGAGGGGTTAGTGGAGATTTATTCTTACGAGTTTATGTGTTAGAAGACCTGACTTTTGAAAGAGGAAAGGTTATCAGGAGGGGGAAACACGAAAGACGGAAGAGCTTTCTACACCTTCCTTGATCTATAGGAAGAGGGAGGTAACATTATGAACAATCCTCGTGTTGCTAATCTCCACACAAAAACTAAGGGAACACAGGAACAGGACAGACACATCTTGAGACATCATAACCTCGACTGCGTAAGAAAGAGAGACCAGCTGCTTCTGTGTTACCGGGCCTTCATGACGGTGGTCAGGTACACAAACATTCCATGACGTAAGCTCTCTCTCTCTCTCTCTCTCTCTCTCTGGTCATGCTGGCCTTACTAATCTCAAATACTTTAAGAAGATACACTGCGCTTGCTGTCAAAAATCTTTAACGTGTGTGCTAAAGAATTATTTTTGCAAGAGAAACACCAAGAAAAGAAGCAACAATGTAAAGTCTATATTTATTCACGAGTCAGAAACTCTCATTTCTATGATTATTTTAACATTTCAGACAGAACATTTAAATTCCCACAGATTGCGAAGGCAGAATTGCATATGCGTCACCGGACTTTTGTGAGCAACACTACTGTATTACACAAAAACATTTATATAAGAGCATGTAAAATCGCATTCTGCCACACTGTACGTCAGTCGTGTGTAAACCCACAGCATTACATGAAATAATGTCAAAAACCTCCTAGCATACAGTATACAGGACGTATAACTGCAGGAGACAAAAGCTATCAGTGGCACACGACACAGACACACGGGAAGTATGCATCATGGAAACAAATATGAATAGGATATATATATATATATATATATATATATATATATATATATATATATATATATATATATATATATATATATATATATACGTATTGAAGTCATGAACTTATAAGTTACTACGTCGCTGCGTGCTACTTCTGGCCAGCACTAGGTCAAGCCAGTGTTGTCTCTTAACATTACCATAGTGTTTCACCAGCATCTCCAAGAACTGATCATCAAAGGGAGTGTGTGTGTATATATCCCAGCCATCATAACATTGTTATATATATATCGCAATGAAAAAGAGAACTCGTCACAAAAAGAACCTCCAACAAAGATGTTGAATTCATAACGACGTAGTTAACAACGTAGGAGTACGTCAGTGAACTACTAAATCGTATGAATCTTGGTAATGTGGTATTCTACGTTACAAAGGATATATTCCGTGCCAAAGATCCGCCCCATCCCCTCTTTTAGTAAACTAAATCAAATTTCCATAGTAATAAATTATTAGAGTATTATGTCTGTGGATATCAACTCAAAAACTCAAAAAACGTTCATATTAGGAGTTACAGTTTTGAGACTAAACCTATAACGTTCATATCAGGAGTTACAGTTTTGAGACTAAACCTATAACGTTCATATCAGGAGTTACAGTTTTGAGACTAAACCTATAACGTTCATATCAGGAGTTACAGTTTTGAGACTAAACCTATAACGTTCATATCAGGAGTTACAGTTTTGAGACTAAACCTATACTCGTCATCCAAGGCAGGTGGGTGAGATCACTACCCCCACCCCATGCCATCACAGGACCTGTCTGTAGCAGGCCATCAGGGGCATCAAGGTGCTATCTTCTACATCCACTTCGGTTACTGAAGTAACTGGTACTATGTGTATTGCGTAAGATGATCTACTGATATTCAATCTCATTGAAAATATGTCTAACCTAACCTAATGAGTCGGAGGCAGCATTCTGCTGTGCCACTCTGAAGACAAAATACCATCATCAACCAACTGGAAATGTTTTCGCTTCCTGACGACACTTTCCGTCGTCTGGAAAGCTTCTAACCGCGCTATATTCTGTCTCAATCAAACATTCAAATCCAATACACGGTGGGAGTGACGGGTGACGTCATACACACGCCAATGAAAGTGAACCTTGTATTACCCTCGGTAATGGACTGTCAACCCTGACTCTATCAAGGGCATAAAATTCAATGTTCAGTTATGGAAAATATCAAATCGATCTAACCTGTCTATCACATTGCCAAGGATCCTACGTACAAGTCAGGAGGATTCATTCATACTTTTGCAAACTAGAAATTATGGTACTGTAAATACACGTCCCGCCACACGTGTGTCGGTGAGGTTAACACACTCCAACTCTTACATCCTAAAGATACAGACGTGTTGGTAGTTACCACTTAATGATGAAACATCACACTTCCGTAGCATCCTAGTAAAAAAAAAAAACAATAATAAATAGCCTAAACTTATGAGACGCCTAATCTTACGATGGTTTTGGAATTGATGTTTCGGATTAATGTTGCCTTTAAAACAAATTATAATATATTCGGATTATCATGGTTATCTCGTTCCTTCTTCCAACAAAAGAGTTAAGCATAGTTCTCTGATGGCAACGTCTTTTGGATTTTGTGGTAAAGCATAAAATTGGATAATATCTGTAACCCGATCTCGACTGATTTCAAGAAGCCAAGTAAAACTCAGAACAATTATATCAATTTTGTAGCATCATGCAATTAAGCTCTTTATTTTCTATTCCAAGTCCTTTGTGAGGAACAAACTGTTAGAGAGTAACGGTGGACGGTCAGCCTGGTGTGGCTAGGCTACGCTACCTGTCCATTCTGCTCGGTTGATGTCACTCAGTAGCAGTTTCACATTTTCAATAACATTCTTCCTATACTCAATGACGACTGTTTGGAATGGACGAAGTGTTGAAGGATAATATCAAATGCTGATGAGTGACTTCTATATTGTTCACGGTCACTGGAAGTCTTTACCTTCAAAGAATAACAGCATGAGGATAGTAATTTGATGTAATAACAGGCACATCCTCACGAAGGTGTAATACTAATTCATTTCATAAATTCAAGACGTAAAAAACAAATATCTAATGATTCACATCTTCCTTACGTATGCTCAATATATGATTAGAAATTCAATTACACGTGCCGTCAAAGTTACCACAAAAAAAAAAAGAGAGAAGGAAGTGACATAACTGAACAAAACCACAAATGCTACATAACATGAAATCGCATTTTCAATGAACCGTATCTGAACTGTGGATTACCTACCCCTGGTGAGAGTGTACGGACCTACGTCCTTGGCTGTCCTACGTCACTTCTACGTCATGGAAGCGTATACCAGACGTCAAGGCTAGCCAGGAGCCCCCGTACAATAACAATTCACCACAAGCGGCCACGGGGAAGTGTTCTGCCTGTATTTTCCAGGGACAACGCACTGATGACTGTGAAAGTTGGCAGCCCCGTACAGTAACAAAGGAAAACTGTATTATAAAAGAAAAGCTAGCTACCTCACCCCCAACTTAACCCAATACTGTCCGCCATCCACGCAAGGGAATATAACAGACACTTAACCGTAAAATTCAAATGCTGAAGCTTTCGCCTGGGTGCAACAACCTGATATAACAATGAACATCTATGGCGACTTTTTTTTTTTTTCCCCTACGCCAGTTCTTCTTCTGTGTACAATTACACCCCTCCCACACCATGTACCGGAATCATTCATTCCTCCAGTAACCCATAACCACAGAAAAGTTGCTACACACACACACACGCTCGAGGCAGAGTCTGGATGATATCCAATAATAATAATCATCGGCGTTCAAGGGTATCAGTCCCATTTACAAATCTCCCGAAAAAAAAACAAATAAAAGTGAAGGCCGAATTCCCTCTTTACCTACGCCCAGTGAGTCAGAGGTACCGGGGGGTGACGATAATGATGGAAAAACTTGTTTGTGAGGGAGGTACCGCCTCTCAAACTCCAAACTCTTATGTCTGTGTCGGCCGTTTTCCTCGTCTCTGCTCGACAAGAGCCAGGATCAACGGGCGCCATCATTTACATGATCATATATTATACGCTGCTGCATGAGAAATGAGATTTCCCGAGGCTCGAACTTCATGTAAGTATGCGTAGCCTCCCTACGGTGGCCTTCACCTCCTTAGAACCCATATGCGGCAAGCCTGGCCACGGGAAGACCTTCATCCCGGTCGCTAAGCCGGTACACCGTTGTCCACTGGACTCCGAACCCAACTCACAATGTCGGCAGTGGTCCCCCAAACCTGTATATCGATGACCATCCCACCATCAAAGGGGAGGGGAGAGCCTTCCTAGACTAAAGGTTGGCGGTGTTTTTGTATCACCATGTTCACAACAGGAAATCTGGACAGGCCGGGTGAACACGTCTTGCGCATGAAGTGGTGTCACGACCAGTCCCGACGCAGGAAGAGAGAGAGAGAGAGAGAGAGAGAGAGAGAGAGAGAGAGAGAGAGAGAGAGAGAGAGAGAGAGAGAGAGAGTCAGGTTTCTGCTCCTCACATTCCCAATCGTACCCTTTATGACAATTACGTGAATCAAGTATGATTAATGATTTACATAAGGAAATAGAAAAATCAAACGAATCTAATGACTTCTAAAGAAAAATAAAATCGTACTTTACAAGTTGCAAACATTTCAATACTTGAAGAAAATACTCGTGTTCATTAAGCTCATGAACAGGCTTTTCTCTGCAGCGTCAGAGACTTGAATATCAAAGGTCAGGTGGATTCTCAGTCCTCCTGGGAACGCCAAAGTTTCTTAGCCTGCGGGAGGTTGGCTGGGGGACAACAAACCCTTCAAGGACGTCCACGCCTACCGCTACTCAATGTTCTAGTGGCGTCAAAACACGTGTGCAGGAGGCTTGTATAATGGTATATAAGATGTACACCACAGCCCCATGATATAAGAGACCTGTGTACTGTTATAAGGTGTATACCACAATCCCATGTTGCAAGAGACCTGTGTACTGTTATAAAGTGTACACCACAAACCCATGTTACATGAGACCTGTATATTGTTACAAAGTGTATACCACAACCCCATGTTACAGAAGATTTGTATAACGTTGCAGCATGTACACCACAACCCCATGTTACACAAGACTTGTATAATGTGCATCACGTACATCACAACCACATGTTACAGGAGACTTGTATAATCCTAAATCATGTCCATCACAACTCCATGTTACAGAAGTCTTACATAATGTTGCGTCACGTATATCACAGCCCTATGTTAAAGGAGACTTGTGTAATGTCGCATCATGTACATCACAACCCCATGTTACAGGAGACTTATAAATATGATTTACACTACAACCCAACGTTACAGATGGCTTTTATATTGCTATATCATGTACACTACAACCTCATGTTGCAGGGGACTTGTAATACGTTACATGATGTACATTATAATCCCATGTTATGACTTATCATATGATATTAATCACAGCTAAATGTTACACAGAACTTGCATATTATATCCAGAATACCATAACCAGATGTTATATCACATATCTTGCATAAGACAAACGCGACACAATTTGATTCCACGATTTGTACATACTGCGCAACTTTTCATTCTTCACGACACAACTGAAAATTATGAACCTCATTAATCAAAGATAGAAGTGAGTGTTTATTCTGACTTTTTTTTTTAATACGTGCCCACCCAAGCGAAGCAGCATTGCATACTCCGCCTTTGAAGACATTTTCGCTCGTCATTCTATTCCTGATTCTAGAAAGCGATAATACAAGAGGAGAGATACTTCAGCGCCCCCACCCCTCTCCCATACCCCTCTACTCTTACTCGCCTTCAAAGATACGTATGCATGGGATATATTTCTCCCTTTCCTTCTCCCATTCCAAGGACATCAGTCTCACAAATAAAAAAAAAAAGCAACAGCTTTTGTAAATCTTGCACGTAAGTTTTTCATAGCACACTTGACGAGTAGTGTAATGCCAGTGGACGCATCTATCCTGCAATCAGACAGCTTTCGGCCGCGTCTCCGACCATCACCACGAACAAAACCAACACGAGTTGCGAGAGAGAGAGAGAGAGAGAGAGAGAGAGAGAGAGAGAGAGAGAGAGAGAGTTGCGAGGGTGTGCCAATGAGACTTCTGGATCAGTAGTACAAGCTCAACACAAACACGAGCAGTATCATCAGCACATATCATGGAATCGACCACGGTGAGTGTAAAGGCCGACTCGAGGACATTGTCAGCCACCTTGGTTTGTGACGACGTTACGAGTTAAACATGAGCGCTCCGTATCAGCCCTGTGGGCACGACGGTACAATCTTCAATTAAGCCATTGAAGGGTCATTCCGGAGTCGCATATATATATATATATATATATATATATATATATATATATATATATATATATATAGTCATGCGTTAAATTCAGCTTTCTAATGACCAAGAAGAGCTTTACACGTACAGCAAAATTACGAGGCACACCTAACTGTGCATCGGCATAAAACTGTGACGTCACAAGTTTTAGGAAAAACACTTTTTCCTATTAGGGCTAAGCATTGGACGGCATGAAGACTCATGGAAGCTCACTACTTGTTTCACATCTCGATGCAGCTCGGCTTGGGACATAATAGCTATTCTAGATGTGGCTTAATCTTGCGTGTTAGAAGATATTCTACTGGTGATCGGTACCTCCACAGCATTGAAGCTTACCACAGTTAATCTGGCCAGGTCGAGCAAGCTTCCCCTTGTTTTGCTTACAAGATCAGATACAGTAACCAGGAGCGTCCTGATCAAAATGTTTACCAGAACTCTCAAAATCTAAGTCTTAGACTGTGCTGCAAACCAATCTTGAGTGTCTTGTCAAACACTTGAATATAACTTGTAAAATCCTGTACACTGAAACTTCCACACAGAAATCGTAAGATCATTTTTCAAAACTTCAACTGACTTTACATAAAGGGCCAGCAGGATATTGTTGTGCTTGTCTTCCCCTACATTTCTGGGAGTAACAATATTACCCTGATTATACAATAACGTCGTCACTGCTTTGCCTGATGGGTGGGGGAGGAGATACTTCATTAACAAAGGGTGAGTATACCGCTGCTTGCATGGCCAAAGAGGCACTGTCGATGTTTATTTGATTAATTACATTTTCCTTTTATACTGACTATGTACACAAGGCAGCTGGGATTCTGCAAAATTCACTAAACATTACAAAGTAGCTCCAGTGTTGATTAATCAAAACTTTAATATCTTTAAAATTCGTCCACATGATGAAGCGCTTAATGAAGCGGCAACGTCTGAGAATACAGGATCTGAGAGCAAAATTGCAAGAGGCCATATGAGTGGTGTTGCGTGTGGCAGCCACGGCCGGGGGCCCCGCTGCCAGGCGTCGTGATGTACCACTACGGTTTGTTTGATGGTGCCTTGCACGAAGGTCTCCCAGTGATCTACCCAAGTCTCGCTACGTGACTACGCTCGCGTCCCGCACATCGTCGACAGTGATGTGATGATTCAGTTCTGGACTTCCCTATATCCATGTGTAACTAGTAAGCCCAACTGTGGCGAAAGGTCGAGAAATGCCTTCCATACAAAGGAGATACTAACACCACGTCGAAGATTATGGTGCTCAGATTATAACCTTCATGGATGCAAAAGTTGTCCAGTGTCTTCGTTACACACCTGGTTTTTATCGTCTGCTTTCAAATTACCTGTTGCTCGTATGTTTAAACATAATAAGACATTCCAGAGGAACTGGAAAATACACTGAAAATCTGGCAACGAGCGTTCCCTGTCACCTGATGCTCAGTTGCATTACAAACTGTGTTATTAAGGAGACAATAGCTGGAATGGTATAACAGTGTAAGAATGAAGAGACGCTACTCTTATCACGTAGACCGTCAGTCGGCCTCGTCCTAATACAAGCGACACGAGAAGCTTACAGTAAAACCCACCGTCCGTCCACACACCAGGCCAGGTGAGGCGCCATGCTGTAAACAAGTGCATCCACGACAGATATTAGTGGTATATAATGACAACTGAATATACTCAACAGCTGAACTAATTATGCGTCAATGTCATGCTTCCTATAACAGAAATGCCGATTTATCAGGCAGAGAGAAATTTCTACTTAAAAAAAACATAAGCACCACTAACCAAAAATCTAACTACGCTTCTTAGATATCGTCACCCTAATCCAAACTATCGTAACCCATTTCGTCGATCAACCCTTTGTGGTGGATGAAAAGCTGGGCTGACGGGACCGACTACCGCAACCAGGATTCGAACCTGTGTGCTTGACTCTGGGTGGATACACTACGGAAGGTCTGAACGGAGGTTCAAACAATTTCTCAAATAAGTTCTCCTAAAATAGCATAAAGTTTTCTGAAGGTTTCACCATAAAAACTCCGTCGCCCCATTTGTACCATATCGCTTAAATTCGTTCTATCCTACGTAAGCCACTCATCCTCCTCGTAGGTCCTTTACATAAAAGCCTCTCCCGAAGAAATGACATCATCATTCGCTCTAGCGGCGACACTATCTAAAGTTGTAAACCTTTATTGCAAGTATGATCGTCCGTCTTTATTACTCACCGGCACCTCCACCTACAGGTGACAATTTTAGTCTGACGTAGTACTCTCGTTTTTCTTCTCTCGGAAACAAATCATTACCAGTTAAATATAAGGTGTAGTAAGGATCTAGTCGCTTTAATGTTATATAATGACAAGCTGTTATTTTCAAGTTTCCGTTTTAAAAGTGTAACTGAATTTCACGGTGTCTTCGGCTTAAGTGAAAATACATTAATACATACCACAACTGAGTAGTGGAACCTTAAGTGCCGAAGAATAAACTCCAATTAAGAGTGTTAAGTGGCAACAACTTCACGAATTAACTAAAAAAAAAAAAAAAAGAAATGAACAACAAGGTGTTAGTGTAAATTTCTAATTTTTTTCTTTACAAAGAATTCTTGAAGCAAACTGATCTCTGACAAGTAAGTTAATAACTGTGATTTTCTAGAAAGTAGTCGACATTACAGACTCGTTTCAAGGGAGGTCATCAATTTGGAGAGATGCATCTCCCATTTCGTCCTTGTATACCTCGTCAGTCTGTTATTAGCTCATTTAAAAAAAACAATCCCCCCGTTTAAGCGTCACAATCTTCGCGCACATCCAATTATTCCAGGACAGATCTCTGCTTATCTTAGCAATGATCTCTTCTTTCCACCGGTATCTTTAACATTTCTCCGTGGTTTTGATCCAATCATACGTTTGTGTCATGTGCCTAGCTCGTACCGTCTTCACGTGTCGATACCAAAGAAATTAAGATTTCTTTATATCTACTTACCTGGGAATTTTCTAAAAAATTGTCAAGGGACATCAATTAAGCTGGTCACTTATCACTTATCTGGGCTTGTGCCCTAACGACTCAAGTTTATGGTTCAGGCGTTCAAAAATATCTTGGAACGACATGAAGTCTCATGTATATATGGCCTCTGATAGCTTACTGTTTCGTCGGTTTTCTTTTTTATAAATTGTTCACAGGTTTTTGAACAGTGTGTTGAAAGCTAAGAACATTAAATTTCAATTACGTGGCATGCTAATTCCACATCAATGATCTCGTTAAAGATAGAAAAAAAAAACTTTTCCACAACACACCTCTTCACAGAAATTCATGTATGAATGTAACATTTACATAAACCAGTGTAGCAATGAGAGAAACAGAATTTGTGACGTCTCCTCCTCGTATTTACCCTACGAGTTGACCCATCAAACATCACATCATCATATTCAACTGCATCCGAGACGACCATGACTGGGTTTGTTACTTGATTCAAGTGGAAAAACCCACTGGCCTGGCAATGGTAAAATGGCTTCTGCCTTAAACTTTCCAAAGTTTCTAATATAATTAAACTTTTTCTTGTAACGGAAACGAGTTTCAGGTTTTTACAAGCATATATCAGTTACCCTCCATTTGCCTCCTGCTAGGTCATAGTGAGCATTCTGTATTCTTGTGTCATTTTACCTTAAAGATAATGATCGCGCCTCAACTCTTTACGCTTCCGCTTATCGACAGGAAATGGCGGTCCATAAATTTGTGAATTATATTCATACATCAACATAACTGATCATCAAGTTCAGACTATTGCATCTGTTATCAATAATAGACTACCCACACAACTTTAAGCCGCTTTTCACGCCGAGAAACCCGCCCAACACTGTAGCCTAGCCTTCGTATGTGGCCGCTGCCAACCCAAAAGAGCCTCCCAAGAAACATAAGTAATGTACCAAGTAATATGGCTATGGCCAACAACTATCTGTAAAATCCCAGTTGGTTACCCAAGAGCGGGATTAAAAGTAGGAATTAAAATGTGCGGATTCAGTTTGTGGATGAGTGGATACTCATGAGTGTGAGACCTCTAACCCCGCATCTTTATGCTATTCGTCCGGAAAATATAATAGAGCTGGAACAATGTGAGGGACTAAGGGGGTTGAGAGGCAGAGATTCCCCTAACCAACAATTGCATAAGCTAGGAGCACAAGGGGATCCCTTTGCATACATTCGCGGCACTAAGGCAAGGACAGGTGCAGTGTGACAACAGAGAGACGATCCTACCCGCACACCTGGTATTGCAGGTCTGGGCGGGGTACAAAGACTGCATGGCCAGCATGGAGTAAGAGGGCACCAAGCCCCAAGTCTGCCCCCTCACCCCACATGTATCCTGGGGGCAGCAGCAGGGCCGGGGTGGAGGTGACAAAGGGGCATCAAGGTTTTAAGACTCGTGGAAGCCATGGGCAACCTACCAGGTGCATTTTAATAAGTTTCCTAACCAAGCTCTCCCAAGCACTAAGGGTGATTTGCATTTCTGGCAACTAACTGTAAAGCAATCATAATTTCACTGTTTCCGGTTTTGTTGCACAAAAATTACGAATAGTGAGCTTCTGATCTGATCACGAGGGAGTCCTGAGGTCGGTTCTTACGTTAGCCATGCACAGGCGGGCATTAATTGGCATGTTACAGGGCACTCCGGCTGCTGGTCGTGTAGTACTGCATCCTTAACACGAGGGGGCACGGCCGGCGCCAGTGCGTCCTTCCAGCCAACACCACCTAGTTGCGTTCGTAACACTCCCATACGGTCAGCTACTGGGGGGGACAACATTCCTGCCTTTCCCTAACCGGATGGCGACGTGTGGCACCTCACGTCTCACGCTCATAACACATTAGAGACAAACACCTGAAGAAGAAACACGAAGGCGCTAACCACACACAACCTAACAGCTATCATAAATACAATCTTCACTCGGGTTTCCTTTGAAAATATCTATCACTGTTAATCCAGTTTCTAAGAAGTATATAAGCAGAATTAATCTTCGGTATTCTTCCACAAGCTTGCTGTGTTGATCATGTAGAATAACAAAGTACCTCAACCTCCAACTCAATCTCAACCTTATGTCTCTTCCGCAGAAAGATCAAAGTAATTTACAAGCTTACACATCCTCTTATTATGACACTGACACTACACGGCGCTACTGTGCATAAAGAAGAGTGGAGACAACGGGCTATGAATCGTCTTACATCAGAGCGAAAGAGACGTAGATGGCATGCTTGGCCGTGGAACCGCGTTGAGAAGGTGCGTCCCCACTGCACTCGATGAGACAAGGTCTTGTATTTACCATACTTGAAGCAGCTATCCTCACTCTTGCTTCTCTCCTTAAATCCAGGAAAAGAAGTGTATAAATGATTTTTTTTTTCTCAAACATGGACAAATGAACCATAAAAATGAGAATATTCTTGCCTCCCAACTAATGACATTTAAAAAAAAAAACGTAAATAACTATAAACAGCACAGAACATACTGCAATTATTTCTAAGTAACGGTATGCAAGCTTTACACATTTCAAAATTTCAGGCAATTTCAACAGATCATGAAATCATAATAGCAATGATAATGTAAGTTGGTAATTTTCATTCTAAAGCTTCCCCCCCCCCCCAAAAAAAAAATAATAATCCTTTAATTTTCAGTCCTAACCCCAGAGTAACGGGCCCTGAGAAAACTTCAGAATTGTTGGAACTTTTCATCTTCAGTCTCCCTCAGTGTCCTGGGAAAGTCGGATCTTACTTTCGGAGCCCCCTTCCCCTACAAAAATGGGCCCTTTTCCTCTTTTAATACCCCACTAGGCTGGTTATTTCTTTCGTGGGTTGGAGGTGGTAGCGCGCCTACTACAAAACATACCAGGTTCTTCCACTAAAAATCAGCTGCAATGTGAAGCAGATGGCTGGGCTCATCGTTTTTATGGAACACTTACAGCTTCTCAAGAACAGTATTTACAGCTCACTGTCAATCACCAGAAAACACAATACGTCACAGTGTCAAGTCTTTACTCGAAGATCAAACAATAACTGGAGTAAAACATAAGAAACTATGACAAATCCTTGATTAAATACAATCGATCAACATTAAGACTCTCGTAACTTAACCGCTCGCGTTCACCAGTCGGCAATAGAAAAAAAATCAAAACCAGAATTCGTACTAAACTATAAAATCTCAGCTGGTCCTCGGCTGAGACATATACACAAAACCGTTTTAAATATCCTAAGGGTGGCATCGTCATAGAGGAATACACTTATTCCACTGATAAAAGGTACACTGAATGTAGCAACAATGACCATGCCAGTTCCCTTAATCAGCCTAACCAATTATTGCTTGAGGGTTGTCCTTGTACAGAAAATGACTATGTCGTAATTCACGCATTTCTGTAGAACGCAGAAAATCCATTTCTAGGAAACTTTGCGTTCCGTGGAGCGCGATCGCATTTTTTTCCATACACGTTCCTAGGTTTTGTTGAGTTGCGGAAGAATATTCCGATCCCACTATTCGTCCTTTATACTGACTAGTGCCCTGTAAAACGCATACAACAATATCCACCCCCCTCTTTTTACACATATACAAATCATGTTCAAAGAGCATCGTTTTCGACTGTAGTGTGGTTTCTAAAAGAACAACTATTACAAGGCAGCTATGATAAGACTTCTCAGAAGCACATATCAATACATTATTTTACCAAAAGTTCCTGGAAAATATGTGATACATTTACACATTAAGTGGAAAGAGCAAACTACAACAGCCTATCGCAGTATAGGTCACGAACTTGGCCTACTTGCCTACAAAGACATTACGAGGCAGATGCAGACTTACACACATAAAGCGTCTTCCCACACAGTGCTGGTGCCATGGAACTTCATAAAGATTAACATTATGATGAAGCTTGGGCTTGATATACGATGTACATGCAACGACTAAGCCATAGACTTGCATCAATGATCCTACCTTACGACTACTGTGCTCAATTGTTCTATTTTCGGAACATAAAACATACAATCAATCTAAAACAACACATCCAACAAAAGCTACCATATAGCTACAATATCAAACTATCAACTCCGTCTGTGCTTACCTTTGAGCAGTCGACACCTCAGACACACGGGCAATAATAGCTCGCACGTACCACTAGGTCTCTCTCACTTGGCAGCCGCCCTGATGGTCAGTGGCCGCTCTCACACCCACACCCTGGCTACCGGGTATCTGGTATCTTTTTTTTCTTTTTAGCCCTTCACATCAACAACAGTTATCACTGAAGCAAAATCATGACGCGATTTTACTTACAGTTCCCGGAAACAAGAAACTAATTATTTCACAGTAATCTCTATCTTAATACTATTCTATATACTGAGCGGCAATTTTGAACGTGGTTAAGAGCCTTTCAATTTTGCTAGCTGTCCGTCAATGTTTGACGTTTCTGACAAATATGTTTCACTTGGTGACGCAACGAACAATGGGAACAAATATCGACCGCTAAACGAGGATCAATATTTCGCCCTTAATTGTGTTCCGACTCGACAGAAACTCACTTCCATTTTACAGTATGTTTAAATGTGATGATCAGCAACACATGAACGTACTGAAATCATTAATATGACTCCGCAAAATTATAATGCCTTGCGTGGCTTCACCAGATGTGAGTGTTCACTACCTGTCGACTCGGCTTACCTACTGGTGAAAAATTCCACCCTAACTCCTACCACCACTTCACTCTCAGAAAACGTTCATTGATCACGGTTGTCCGTCGGATGTAGGTGTTTTGAGATGTGCCCTGTGGTGGTCCTCTTTGATACTCATTTAGTTCTAAACACCCAACCCACTTGTCAATCCGACCGTATGATCCGTCAAAGTACTGATCATGCGCGCCACTTTCGATTGCCAGATACTTCTATTCACGCGTAACGTTTTCGCGTTTTCACACCTATGAAGGTGTTGATAATCCTAAATAAATCTACTTACAGTGACAGGCAGTACTATCCAAGATACAATACGTGCACAATAAAATTATATTAATATATTCGCAACAGCAACTACAGCAAAAAACAGAAACCTGCATAGCAGCAACTCTACATCACATATATATATTCAACAAACGCCGAACTAGCGTCCACTCAGCAACACTTGTGTGACACCAGCCCACGACCCACACCTGCTCGACTGCGGTAACGTGCCCTCCCCCTCCCTACGCAGTCGTCATATGTTAGAAGCAAAATACCATTACTGTACAATGCGTGCAATATCAAAACGCCACCTCATGCAACTTACATCATGATCTGCTTAGAGTGCCGAGAAACGGGGAACAGGAAGGGAGCAGCTCTGCAAGAGAAAAACTAATCAATATTGGAGCTCTGTATTACACCAATCGTGTAAACAAATCTCAAGAGGTTTTAATGGGTAAAGATTCTAAAAGTTAACGAGAAAAAAATGGGGGTGAGAGAAGTGAACATCAAGGATACGTGAGAGAGACACACAACTCCTGCTCGACTGTCGTCTTCTCGCCCGCCACTGACATGACAAATGAGTATAATTACGCTACATTATGATCCACAAGAGCAGCATGTGTTGAATAATGGGTCAAGTTCACGCGATTTACAAACCGATCTTGCAAAGAGTTAAAGTTTGGTTCACCACAGCACGTAATACGAATGACGCTTCAATAATTCACCGCAGACGTTCATTATCCGAGGAGTCGCTGCAACATAACACGGCGCAATATGAAGGCTTACACACACACACACACACACACGTTGCACAAGCGATCCTCTGGGGCTACAAGCGTTGTATTGAATTAATATATTTGCAACAAATCAAAAGCGGCTAATTTACAACGCACTACTGGTCTTAGCAAGGAAAAAAATTACCGAGGGCACAACATACTTGGCAACTGGGCCACACGAAAACGTTACATGATAAAAAAGAACTAATTTATATTCTGGGGAGAAATAATCCAAAGATGTATTAACACGTCATTTATGGTACGAAAGAAGGCACGGATTCACAGGTCTATCACATGGTGTCCCTAATGTGTGAAAGACATGACTTTGTGTGTGTGTGTGTGTGTGTGTTGTGTGTGTGTGTGTGTGTGTGTGTGTGTTGTGTGTGTGTGTGTGTGTGTGTGTGTTCAGTATCACTAAGGAGGATGAAAACTACCATGGGTGTTTATAGCCCAGCTGACTGACCCGCGACCACGTTGCACAATATCATGACGGTAGATGGGTCAGCCAGATGGCGTTTAACTTCCACTCGTCTAGACCTAAAGGGTAAAAACTTTTCAGCCTGGCGCACCAGCAGCAGCAGCAGCAGCTCGGGAGCACAACGTGGCATGTCTGAGGGCGTACTGAGCACCAGGGAGACCCCAGGTAGATTAGATCACAACCAAAAGTCCATAATCGAAAAATAAAAGCCTTTGCAGCGAGTTCCAATCAAGAAAATACTGGTCTCGATCACTTACGTGACATCACGTAGCCAAAAACATGAACACTGTGAAAAAAAGAAACTGCACGAACTGTCTGTCTATCTTGAACAGAATCATCAATATTTAAGAGTTCCATCGAAGTCTTAAATAATGAATGGGAAAAAGATGATGGACGGAGTTTAAATGGTGTCTTTCTATTCAAAACGAGGAATACCACTGTTTCAGGTTCATAACCCAAGAGAAATTCAGACATGCTTACAGCTTAATTTTAAACCTGATCTTTCTTGCATTAGCATGGAAGCGTCAGGAACAAACGAACAAGGGCCTTGATGACACACCTCTGGTATCTAACAGCCTTACACGATTTTATGCTCACTAATTTCCCCATTTCTCGCCGCCTCTTCCGAAATCCTTTGAGTACGAGACAAGCATATGCATTTGCCAAACCTTTTTATGCTGCTGCTTGAGGTTGTAAGTACGGGTTACGAGGACTATCTAACTCGAGAACATTTGGAGAAGCAAGAACTATTATTATGAGAATGGAAATGGCCTTGAAATCAATAGAAACAGGGAGAGCTGGTCTTATGAGACAACACCTAAAGTACTGATAGCAGGAGGTGTGGACTAGGGTAAGGTCTGGCAGAGGATGGTAGTCCCGGAGGATTGGTAGACAGCTGTGATTATTCCCACACTTGAGACTAAATGATGTACTAAAGAGAGTGGAAAGTATAAGGGGAATCAATGTACATCAGGGGATGGTAAATTATTCTGGTAAGTTGAATAGAATAAGGTCAATAACTGGAGAAAAACTAAGAAATGAGCAAGAGGGATTCAGAACGGGAAGGTCAGCAGTGGAACAGATATTTTCAAATTATTGGAAAGTGGGAGCATACCAGGCTAATATCTTGTGCTCACTGAGGGGCGAGGGGGATGTGTTGAACGGCAGAACACTATGTTGCGCCTCTGATAATAGTGTGTAACTCACTAAGGGAAATGGTACAATGTCTGTTGCTGTGTTGTAGTTGACAAGGGCCACCATGTCTGTCTCACAGAGGAGAAGCTGGGTGAGGCAGGGGCGTGTACCCTGACCACTTACATATACAAGATAATGAGGCCAGTAATTGCGGGTGACGAATGGACCGCGAGAGAGTGCGAGCGGATCCCCTTACGGATCTTGATTACTAGCGGATAACACGGCTGGCGTTTGGATGGGGATGAGACGCGAAACACAAAGCTTTGGAATCCACATCAGTACACAGGTGACGGAGGTCACAGTTACTGGTTGAAATGAGGTGGACGTCCACAAGAAAAAAAAAATATATAACAGCAAGAGAATACAAGCTAAAGACTGTGAACAATGGCACCGACGTAGGGAGTGTAATTATATAAGATACAATAATGAATTCAGACCTTGAGAGGGGGAGATACGAGCTATGAGGTCATACGAGCTGCTGACAGGATATGGCCAAGGAGAAGAGTATTTCTGAGATTGTTGCATGGAGATAAAACATGGACAATGACAGCCACTGAAGCATGACTAGATGCCAGTGAAATGAAATTCCTGACTAATGTTAATATAAGGAAAAAAAATGTATGGACTGAAGACATAAAGACCAAAATTTGAACATTTCCACTGAGACTAGAAGAGCAAGGTTGATGGGATCTGGGCACGTAGAGAGAACAGGAGACAACCATGTAGCCAGACGGTCACTGAGGCCAGAAATGTGTGGGAGGAGGACGCTAGAAAGACCAAGACGGGTGGATACTGCGGCAAGAGACCTGACGGCGCCGAGCTCAGGGTGAGAGAAACGGCGTCACTCAAGACAATGGAACGTGATCGTGTCGACCTTATCTTGCAAAAAATGGCACACACACACACACACACACACACACACACACACACACACATCACACACACACACATCACACACACACACACACACATATACATATATATATATATATATATATATATATATATATATATATATATATATATATATATATTTATTTATTCATTTATTTATTTTGTTTGTCGCTGACTCCCGCGTTAGCGAGGTAGCGCAAGGAAACAGACGAAAAAATGGCCCAACCCACCCACATACACATGTATATACATACACGTCCACACACGCAAATATACAAACCTATACATCTCAATGTATACATATATATATAAAAACACAGACATATATATATATATATATATATATATATATATATATATATATATATATATATACACATGTACATAATTCATATTGTCTGCCTTTATTTATTCCCATCGCCACCCCACCACACATGGAATAACAACCCCCTCCCCCTTCATGTGTGCGAGGTAGCGCTAGGAAAAGACAACAAAGGTCCCATTCGTTCACACTCAGTCTCTAGCTGTCATGTAATAATGCACCGAAACCACAGCTCCCTTTCCACATCTAGGCCCCACAGAACTGTCCATAGTTTACCCTAAACACTTCACATGCCCTGGTGCAATCCATTGACAGCACGTCGACCCCGGTATACCACATCGTTCCAATTTACTCTATTCCTTGCACGCCTTTCACCCTCCTGCATGTTCAGGCCCCGATCACTCAAAATCTTTTACACTTCATCTTTCCAACCTCCAATTTGGCCTCCCACTTCTCCTCGTTCCCTCCACCTCCGACACATATATCCTCTTGGTCAATCTTTCCTCACTCATTCTCTCCATGTGACCAAACCATTTCAAAACACCCTCTTCTGCTCTCTCAACCACGCTCTTTTTATTTCCACACATCTCTTTTACCCTATTATTACTTACTCGATCAAACCACCTCACACCACATATTGTCCTCAAACATCTCATTTCCAGCACATCCACCCTCCTGCGCACAACTCTATCCATAGCCCACGCCTCGCAACCATACAACATTGTTGGAACCACTATTCCTTCAAACATACCCATTTTTGCTTTCCGAGATAATGTTCTCGACTTCCACACATTCTTCAAGGCTTCCAGAATTTTCGCCCCCTCCCCACCCCATGATTCACTTCCGCTTCCATGGTTCCATCCGCTGCCAGATCCACTCCCAGATATCTAAAACACTTTACTTACTCCAGTTTTCTCCATTCAAACTTACCTCCCAGTTGACTTGACCCTTAACCCTACTGTACCTAATAACCTTGCTCTTATTCACATTTACTCTTAACTTTCTTCTTTCACAAACTTTACCAAACTCAGTCACCAGCTTCTGCAGTTTCTCACATGAATCAGTCACCAGCGCTGTATCACCAGCAAACAACAACTGACTCACTTCTCAAGCTCTCTCAACCCCAACAGACTCCATACTTGCCCCTCTTTCCAAAACTCTTGAATTCATCTCCCTAACAACCCCATCCATAAACAATTTTAACAACCATGGAGACATCACACACCCCTGCCGCAAACCTACATTCACTGAGAACCAATCACTTTCCTCTCTTCCTACACGTACCCATGCCTTACATCCTCGATAAAAACTTTTCACTGCTTCTAACAACTTGCCTCCCACACCATATGTTCTTAAAACCTTCCACAGAGCATCTCTATCAACTCTATCATATGCCTTCTCCAGATCCATAAATGCTACATACAAATCCATTTGCTTTTCTAAGTATTTCTCACATACATTCTTCAAAGCAAACACCTGATCCACACATCCTCTACCACTTCTGAAACCACACTGCTCTTCCCCAATCTGATGCTCTGTACATGCCTTCACCCTCTCGATCAATACCCTCCCATATAATTTACCAGGAATACTCAACAACCTTATATATATATATATATATATATATATATATATATATATATATATATATATATATATATATATATATATATATATATTTTTTTTTTTTTTTTTTTTTTCAAACTATTCGCCATTTTCCGCATTAGCAAGGTAGCGTTAAGAACAGAGGACTGGGCCTCTGAGGGAATATCCTCACCTGGCCCCCTTCTCTGTTCCTTCCTTAGGAAAATTAAAAAGACAAAAACAAGAGGGGAGGATTTCCAGCCCCCCGCTCCCTCCCCTTTTAGTCGCCTTCTACGACACGCAGGGAATACGAGGGAAGTATTCTTTCTTCCCTATCCCCAGGGATAATATATATATATATATATATATATATATATATATATATATATATATATATATATATATATATATATATATATATATACTTATATTTATTCCGCTTTGTCGCCGTCTCCTGCGCCAGCGAGGCAGCGCAAGGAAACAGACGAAAGAATGGCCCAACCCACCCACATACACATGTACACACATACAAGCCCACACACGCAAATATACATACCTATATATATATATATATATATATATATATATATATATATATTCATCTATATCTATTTTGCTTTGTCGCTGTCTCCCGCGTCAGCGAGGCAGCGCAAGGAAACAGACGAAAGAATGGCCCAACCCACCCACATACACATGTATATACATACACGTCCACACATGCAAATATACATACATATACATCTCAATGTATACATATATATACACACACACATATACATATAGACACATGTACATAATTCATATTGTCTGCCTTTATTCATCCCATCGCCACCTCGCCACATGGAATAACAACCTCCTCCCCCCTCATATCAGCGAGGTAGAGCTAGGAAAAGACAATAAAGGCCCATTTGTTCACACTCAGTCTCTAGCTGTCATGTAATAATGCACCGAAACCACAGCTCCCTTTCCACATCCAGGCCCCACACAACTTTCCATGGTTTACCCCAGACGCTTCACATGCCCTGGTTCAATCCATTGACAGCACGTCGACCCTGGTATACCACATCGTTCCAATTCACTCTATTCCTTGCACGCCTTTCACCCTCCTGCATGTTCAGGCCCCTATCTTTCAAAATCTTTTTCACTCCATCTTTCCACCTCCAATTTGGTCTCCCACTTCTCCTCGTTCCCTCCACCTCTGACACACATATCCTCTTGGTCAATCTTTCCTCACTCATTCTCTCCATGTGACCAAACCATATCAATATATATATATATATATATATATATATATATATATATATATATATATATATATATATATATATATATATATTTATTTATTTATTTTGCTTTGTTGCTGTCTCCCGCGTTTGCGAGGTAGCGCAAGGAAACAGACGAAAGAAATGGCCCAACCCACCCCCATACACATGTATATACATACACGTCCACACACGCAAATATACATACCTATACATCTCAATGTACACATATATATACACACACAGACACATACATATATACCCATGCACACAATTCACACTGTCTGCCTTTATTCATTCCCATCGCCACCTCGCCACACATGGAATACCATCCCCCTCCCCCCTCATGTGTGCGAGGTAGCACTAGGAAAAGACAACAAAGGCCCCATTCGTTTACACTGTCTCTAGCTGTCATGCAATAATGCCCGAAACCACAGCTCCCTTTTCACATCCAGGCCCCACACAACTTTCCATGGTGTACCCCAGACGCTTCACATGCCCTGATTCAATCCACTGACAGCACGTCAACCCCGGTATACCACATCGATCCAATTCACTCTATTCCTTGCCCGCCTTTCACCCTCCTGCATGTTCAGGCCCCGATCACTCAAAATCTTTTTCACTCCATCTTTCCACCTCCAATTTGGTCTCCCACTTCTCCTCGTTCCCTCCAACTCCGACACATATATCCTCTTGGTCAATCTTTCCTCACTCATTCTCTCCATGTGCCCAAACCATTTCAAAACACCCTCTTCTGCTCTCTCAACCACGCCCTTTTTATTTCCACACATCTCTCTTACCCTTACATTACTTACTCGATCAAACCACCTCACACCACACATTGTCCTCAAACATCTTATTTCCAGCACATCCACCCGCCTGCGCACAACTCTATCCATAGCCCACGCCTCGCAACCATACAACATTGTTGGAACCACTATTCCTTCAAACATACCCATTTTTGCTTTCCGAGATAATGTTCTCGACTTCCACACATTCTTCAAGGCTCCCAGGATTTTCGCCCCCTCCCCCACCCTATGATCCACTTCCGCTTCCATGGTTCCATCCGCTGCCAGATCCACTCCCAGATATCTAAAACACTTTACTTCCACCAGGACGGAACAGGGTGGGAGATAAGAAGCTTGTGTGTGTGTGCAGTGTGTGTAAACACTAGGCCGACCCCAGTGAGGTCTATCGCCAGGGTTGGGAACCATCAGAGTACGTGAACACACGCTTCACTCACCCGAAGAAAGATTACCGATTAAGGACATTCTTGCAAAACTGAACAGTTAGTAGTGAATAAATCTTTTGATTATAAGAATAATGAAAGTGACAATTAGTTTGCCAACGAAAATGTATCGAGCGTGGAAAAGTGACAAAAGCGAATTAGTGGAGTAGTAATTAACCAAGGAAACTGAAATAATTGCCTCTTTAATACAACAAATGGCATCCATCATTACGCAGAAGAGACGAGGGGGTCATTGAGTATCCAACCCCCTTGGAGACAAGTTTGCCCAGCCCGTGGGATGAGAGAGAGAGAGAGAGAGAGAGAGAGAGAGAGAGAGAGAGAGAGAGAGAGAGAGAGAGAGAGAGAGAGAGGAGGAAATAACATCTTCCAGGAATCCTGGTAAGCCATACCTCGCTCTGTTACACAAGATGTCTTTATAAAGTGTGCTAGGCTCGTTCCTCCTGGAAGGGTAACGAGCCAATAATGTGTCTACAATTGACACTGATAACTTCAATTCCAACAGGGAACCAGTAAGGGCACCAGTTAGGGGTCGTGCCTTGCACCAGTAAGGGTTAAACAGCAGTAGAGAGAGGCCAAGCGGTAACACAAGGGACCGCGCGCCAGAGTGGGCCTTTAGTAAAGAAAACCTCTGCAGTGTGTGGACGGAAACAGTGACTTGTACCAATGACGTACGTCATGCACCGAGCCGCATGGGAACAGTGCACGTACAAGCCGACTTGACCTGTGGAACGTTGGTCGTCACTTGGCGAGGATTGCCGCGCGCCCGGATCCCCGTGCACGTAAAGACCAACCTGACCGGAGGGACATGTATAACCAGTTGAAGGACATGTGTAACCGGTTGATGCTTCCTTAAATGAACTCTTACCAGCAGAGACTAAGCTAAGTCGCTAGTCAGCATTATGCACTGAAGCAGGAATTAAAGTGTGCTGCCTGTTTTGGAAGGCTTAAGTTCATTAACGATCCTTCCCTTACTCTTGTGAATGAAAGTGTTACAGTTATTACTAGCAGGTGTGTTAGGATGCATGTCAAAGTGTTTCAGTTATTACTAGCAGGTGTGTTAGGATGCATGTCATTTCTACAAATGTTATCAGGATTAGATATGAAATGTTAGAATATTCACGGCCTTTCCTTAGCCTATAGGAAAGTGAGTGATCACAGTATACTTGGCAGTCCATTGGCTTAGTTGGGTCATTAATGTTCTCGTTAATGGGTTTCCGTAACCATGGCTTATGAGCCCCCATGGTAATCTTATTTGATCATCATCAATTATCAAGCACTAACACCACTCTCTTCTTTTTTGTACACACACACACACACACACACACACACATATATATATATATAGTATGAATGTGGCCTTTGTTGTCTTTTCCTAGCGCTACCTCGCGCACATTTGGGGGGAGGGGGTTGTTATTTCATGTGTGGCGGGGTGGCGATGGGAATGAATAAGGGCAGACAGTATGAATTATGTACATGTGTATATATGTATATGTCTGTGTGTGTACATATATGTATACGTTGAGATGCATAGGTATGTATATTTGCGTGTGTGGACGTGTATGTATATACATGTGTATGTGGGTGGGTTGGGCCATTTCTTTCGTTTGTTGCCATACGCTACCTCGCTAACGCGGGAGACAGCGACAAAGCAAAATAAATAAATAAATAATATATATATATATATATATATATATATATATATATATATATATATATATATATATATATATATATATATATTATCATTCAAATTAAACAAACATTACACAGCAATGCTGGATGAAGAGTCAATACCACGTTCACTAAGTACCTTTCTAAACATGTACATGTGCTTCTAACCTTCACTTGTACCCGATTCTTAAACTCGAACCAGAGGCTGGAGTAAGCCTGCATCATTCAACCGGCCAAACTGAATATCCCATCGACACGAAAGGAGGGAAAATTGTTGAGAGGATCAGGCATCCATCATTCCTGTAAACCTTTGGTTCAATCTGGCCAAGAATTTACGAGCAAAGATCTTAGAAATTCTAGCCCATCAGTGAGTGACCAGCTTGCTCTGTGACTGCCACATTACATGTTGGATTGGCATGAAATGAAGCCAACTGATAGACGATCATGTCACAGATCATTCCTTGAAAGTTTCGGTTCACCTGACCTGATGTTTTCTGGGGAGATCAACACGTGAGAAGCTTTCACTCACACACACACACACACACACACACACACACACACGACAGACGACGACGAATGTAAGGTGAGGACATTAACTCATCGTGTAAACTAACAGGTATCTACACACCAGCTATCCGCCATGTTACTATTAACATGAAAAAGGTTTAACGTATTTCCAAGGACAAATCACATTTCTGTCCTTTAACACTTCTCGCTAATGATGATGCAACGGGTTGGGTTAACATGACGCTGCTTGTCAGGCGACTCATTCCTCCCGCCTCCGGGTGTGGCATGTGACCATCAGTCAACACTCTCCTCACATGAACGTTCATCCCCGCAAAATATACCGCATACCCTCAAACGTGTGAGAGAAAAATGTCAGTCTGAGACACCTGCTACATCAGGCCCCATGTCTTGCCGTGAAGGGCACCACAGGTGGATTTCAAAGTCTCCCTACCTGACGAAGGGGCACCACGGGTTGACTTAACAGCCTCCTTTCCTGACGAAGGGGCACCACGGGTTGATTTCAGAGCCTCCTTGTTTGACAAAGGGGCACCATGGGTTCATTTCAAAGCCTCCCTACCTGACGAAGGGGCACCAAAGGATGATTTCAGAGCCTCCCTACCTGACAAAGGGGCACCACGGGTTCATTTCAAAGCCTCCCTACCTGACGAAGGGGCACCAAAGGATGATTTCAGAGCCTCCCTACCTGACAAAGGGGCACCACGGGTTCATTTCAAAGCCTCCCTACCTGACGAAGGGGCACCAAAGGATGATTTCAGAGCCTCCCTACCTGACAAAGGGGCACCACGGGTTCATTTTAGAGCTTCCCTACCTGACAAAGGGGCACCACGAGTTCATTTCAGAGCCTCCCCTCCTGACGGAGGAGTACCATGGGATGATTTCAGAGACCCCTAACCTGATGAAGATTGTTACAACGAATCATCAACATCAAGCACTCGTGTCTGAGGCGTGTACTGGTGACCTTGACACAGTAACACCTTCCATCATCATTACTCCCGTCTACCTGTTGCCCTGAAGAGAAAGTACCGTCCTGCGTAATGAAGTCATACACGCGCTGGGAAATATCAAACAAAGACTTGCCTGGTACATGATAATAGCTTGGGGGTCTAAATACACGCTGGATCAGCCAGTAATGGCCTCCACACTTTCCTTAGATGTTCGCTTGTTTTCTCCTGATCCTTGCAGGTGTACTTATAAGAAAAACAAGACTACCGCACCAATCGCTGAGCCCCGTTTATTCCGGGTCTCTTACTGGAACAGGTTGTAAATGTTCCTCAGAAGAAAAACATCAATAAATAAAAAACATGCGGGTTGGTCAATAGAAAAAAAAAAGGCGCTAGAACCATCAAAAAAAAACAGAGTGGTATCCGCGCTCCACCCACTCAACACCCAGGAGAGGCCTGAGGGGGGATACTTACGGCCCACTCTCCTACGAAATCCAGTCAATACCGTCCCTTCAGTCAAGCCAGAGAACACAAGTGGCGAGGCAAGACGAGAGCCGCTCCCTCCCAGCTGCTCCTACGTACGGTAGGTTGTCGCTCACCCTCATGTCACACACGAATGACTCACTCTTTTACCGAAGAATGCCAACACTTCCATTTTATATATATATATATATATATATATATATATATATATATATATATATATATATATATATACACTAAGTAAATGATAGTAGGAATGCGCTTTTTACGCATTTTCATCCATATGGCGAAGCCTAGCACAATGCTGACATGTTTAAGCAACAAACACGAACATCTTCGTTGTTTACAACCCTAACATCCCGGAGCGCTTGTCAGCCCCACACCTGGGCATCATGCATCGTCAGGCAAAACAAGGTCCTACCAGCATAACACCAGACACACACACTCGAACCCTGGACCACCGTCACTTACCCCTCACTCCGAAGCACACGGCCAAAGTCTCACAAATTCTACCGCATGACAGACACGTTCCATCTACGACGCACGTCACGCCCACAGATGAATTAAACTTCTCGTCTCACGTAACTCCACTGGATCTAAAGACACTTCACCAACGGGAGCAGCGTAATCCGAAGTGTGGCGGATGCAACCCTGTACTAAGAGCTCGGGGAGCCAAACTAATCTTTCCACCAACCTTGAAGGAGTGGACGCTGGCAGCCTGCTAACTCCTCCGGCACACAAGACTTGCCTACCAGATCGGCCACTGTAATCCTTACTCATTTGCCTTCCCTTGATAATCGTGGTATACCAACGATCCACCTCGCCTCACTGCTGCCTCTAGTTGGGTAAAATACTCTGTGGACTTTCTAAAACCGCCGCGCACTAACGGCCTACCCACATTGCATCATAGGTCGAACGTGTTGCCTGATCCAGAAGCGCCTGTGGTCATACCAGCGATCACGGGACGTCTCGTGGAACAGAAGATATCTCTGGGGTCTACTCTAGGTTGCATGCAGCAGTGGCAGCGGCGTACCGACAGGTACTTTCTTATACGTACTTACAACAACATTTTGCCAAAGGGCAGGGCCAGCGCGTTGTGCTCAACGCAGGAAAGTACAGCCGTGGAAGTTATATGTTACGTAGAAGATAGAGAGATTATGTGTCTGTGACTGAAAGCCAGCAACCCATGTATGGTTGAGGCTGAAAGAAAAGGTGGATACGGGGCCAAAGAAATAACACTTGACATCCACTAACTCTCACTATACCCAGTGGCTTCCCCCACTTCCCCAACCTTGAGCTACACTGTATGTGCTACACGTATTTAATGATGATGATGACTTGTATAGCTTCACAATTATTCTACCTCGTTTAGTCCCTCGAGAGGAACAGTAAATGTGTATCTATGTAACTTTCAGCGACTTACGCCAGTGAACAGTGAAACAACAGCGTTAGTTTCACCATCTTCCCAAAAGAGGGACGTGCGTTCATCATAACGAAATCTTTTCTACTGGCAAAAGCATCTTGTGAATTGATCGAACAGAACGCCCCCGATTACAAAACCGTCGTTGTATTCATTCTACGAGAGTCTGACTAATACTGGTGATTAACTTCAACATCCGATGATCTCAAAAACCCCAAGGTTCTCTTAGGACACAACATGGCTGTACATAGCATTCTTATTCTGAGCTTTTCATCACCGTTCCAGCCAGTTCACAATTCGCCTTCCCTCACCCAAGACTAGATCCTGGATACGCGCCTGAACCGGGAACGGGCGAGGCAACAGGCTCGTCCATGGGCGAACGGAGCACAGTTGGAAGAAGAGAGGGAGGGAGGGAGGGTACTTGGAGAAGGCAGACGCCGTAGAAGAGACGAAATGTCACAGAAGAAACGGGGCGGATGAGAGGGAGGAGCGATGTGGAAGAAGAAACAGCTTAAGGCAGAGTAAAAGAGGATAACGAAGGATGGAACGTCGTGTTGAGTTAAAGCAGACAGAGCGGAAGCAACCTACAGTTGGAGGAGGGGGAGCCCAGAGGAAAGGACAGGAGTCATCGAAAATTTTCTTTACAGAGCGGGGTGCCCCAGGGAAGCGTCCTGTCACCATCGTTATTCATAACTCACACTACAGACATCCCACCTCACCTCCACCAGCGGACATTTGCATGGATATCTATCATGCACACAACGCCACTCCAAAAGCAAGTGGTCTCTCACAACACACTCCCAGAGGAACACCAACCTCGTACAGAAAGTGGCATCCAAACTCTGATGCTTCGAAAGAAATCGTAACATGAAGATAAATTCATTACTGTGACTCAAGGGAGAATCAAACCCAGTGACATGGACAAAGAGGGTAACCACCGAATGCCCCAGCAGAGCTTTTAAATCCTGAGCCACTCACGAACATCACGGGGCATAATAACAGCCGAGCAAATCACAAGAACCGCACAAGGCCAAGCAGCCGTGACTAGCCTGCGCAGATTCTGGTATCTACCGGAGGGGCAACATCTTCACATGGTAATGGTTCAGATCCTTCTCGTACCGATCCATCCCCGAGCACCCACACACAGATACACACAGTACAAAATCAGGCGCAGCGATTCGTCGTGAATAACGGAGGTCTCCACGTCAAAAAAAAAAAAAAAAATCAATGACATTAAAACTGGTAGACGATTAAGAGAACCAGAAAATAAAAAAAAACAACTAAAGGACACCAGAGATACGAACTATATACATATCCCAGACTGGACAGCATACTGATGCAGGACCCACCTGCTTCTCCACGGAGCCCCAAAGCCGTGAGAGAGATTCCAGTCATCTATATAATGGAAAATCTTTTTCACCTTTGCTTCTTTCCTTCCTACCCTAGCAAATAACACTACACGCATACACCCCAGCCGGTCAAGGGGTGTATATAAATGAGGCTGGTACCAAAAAATACGTCTCCAGCAACCCTTCCACACACCTACCTCCACAACCACCTCCCACGTCTCGACCGTACCTTCCCCCAGTTCATCCTCTTCCTCATCCCCAAACATCGAATAAAAATCAAGCTTTGGGAAGTGGTAGGAGCACAGAGGAGTAGCTCACTGCACCCTTGCACTGCCACGCTTATATAACGCGTCTCTTTCATGACATCACTCAAAAATCAATTATATTATATATATATATATATATATATATATATATATATATATATATATATATATATATATATATATATATACATGTATATATATATTACGACTTTCCACGTCGCTACCCCCACCCCCCACCTCTCTCTCTCTCTCTCTCTCTCTCTCTCTCTCTCTCTCTCTCTCTCTCTCTCTCTCTCTCTCTCTCTCTCTCTCTCTCTCCTGCTCTTAAAAAAAAACTCCGGGAACAAGTAAGTGTTTTCTGACATCAGTTGGTGATGCTCTTCAGATGTGGCCATTAACAAATAATAAAAATAATGATATTAATAATAATAATAATACACAATAACAGGTCACTAAGAAATACAACCAAAGACTGCAAAGTCATTACACACATTACAGGCATTAAGGTTGTAATCACGGCAGAGATGGTGTCAAAATGACGGTCCTTAAACCAAGAACTGGTAATTATTGTAAGTGATCAGACTGGTTGGGATGACTGGTTCTTGCTGCAGTCTTCGCGACCTCGAGCGCGACTAGGATACCGAACCCCAGTTCGGTGACGGGTGCCCTCACGTTTGTGTTCATCCGTGCACGACACGAACGCTCCTACGACCGACCCCCAGGGGGAGGAGAAACTCAAGGACAAGCTTCGTAATTCTCCGATCACTTCAGTGTTTGTCCTTGTGGGAAGGGTAAAGGTAGTTCACACACAGCAGGTGGGGACGTAACGAAGTAGAAAAAAAAAAAAGGTAAGACAGTCCTTGTCTAAGTATAATCTGATGTCGACCAAAACTTGATGAAGGTGGTGTACACAGCCATGTCTTCCACTTGATGGCTACCCTCCTAACACACTGTCCAACACCTTTGTCATCACTGCAGTGGTGGATGTAGCCTCTTGGCTGATGTGTGGGTCTCGTACGCTATCATGATCCTGCCTATTCTACCATACTCCCCAGTGCCCACACTCCTCCCCTCCTGAGGGAGCTTGGCTATCGTGGGGGCCGGGTGGGATAACAAGCCCAACCCACAACGGCCCAGTGCTTATGTCCCTCACCACCGGCGGGGCCGCTCTAGAGCATAGGGCCCGCACCTCTTGAGTCGTAAGGAGGTTTAATCTCAAACAACAAACAAATCCTAATCACGTACGCTGAAGCTGCTGAGGACACAAAACAGGCCACTAACAATTCGTCTGAAACGAGAAGCACAGCCACATCGAAGAACAACACGAATGACTGAAGATTAAACCAACTGTGACATGTTCATGGGGAGCTGCACCGACAGTCTGGCACACACTAGAAGACAACGGAGGCACAAACTATAGACATACCCATCGTATCAACAGCAGAGCAAACATGAAATGCTTCTGGTTGTCACGGAGCCTCAAAGCACCGACACGACTCTTTCTCCACCCATTACTAATGACCCACGCTGACGCTATGTTAGCCCAGATAATATCCTCTCCCACACCGACGACCAACCACGTCCATACACACCCTCGGTACGCCGGGGTTGTAAAGATACCGCACCTACCACACGTATGTACCCAGCAAGCCATCCACATGACTCGAAAAAAAAAATGTACCAAGCAACTGTATACTCAACAACTCTTCTTCCAGTTCTAAACTGTACCTTCCCCTGTCCAACCACTTCTTTCTTCTCTCCGTAACAATTTTCTCTCACTCTCTCTTACACACACACACACACACACACACACACACGCACATATATATATATATATATATATATATATATATATATATATATATATATATATATATATATATATTATCCCTGGGGATAGGGGATTAAGAGTACTTCCCATGTATTCCCTGCGTGTCGTAGAAGGCGACTAAAAGGGGAGGGAGCGGGGGGCTGGAAATCTTCCCCTCTCTCTTTTTTTTTTTTTTTTTTCTTCCAAAAGAAGGAACAGAGAATTGGGCCAGGTGAGGGTATTCCCTCAAAGGCCCAGTCCTTTGTTCTTAACGCTACCTCGCTAATACGGGAAATTGCGAATAGTTTGAAAGAAAAAGAAAGATTATATATATATATATATATATATATATATATATATATATATATATATATATATATATATATATATATATATATATATTTTTTTTTTTTTTTTTTTTTTTTGCTTTGTCGCTGTCTCCCGCGTTTGCGAGGTAGCGCAAGGAAACAGACGAAAGAAATGGCCCAACCCACCCCCATACACATGTTTATACATACGTCCACACACGCAAATATACATACCTACACAGCTTTCCATGGTTTACCCCAGACGCTTCACATGCCCTGATTCAATCCACTGACAGCACGTCAGCCCCGGTATACCACATCGATCCAATTCACTCTATTCCTTGCCCGCCTTTCACCCTCCTGCATGTTCAGGCCGCGACCACACAAAATCTTTTTCACTCCATCTCTCCACCTCCAATTTGGTCTCCCTCTTCTCCTCGTTCCCTCCACCTCCGACACATATATTCTCTTGGTCAATCTTTCCTCACTCATTCTCTCCATGTGCCCGAACCATTTCAAAACACCCTCTTCTGCTCTCTCAACCACGCTCTTTTTATTTCCACACATCTCTCTTACCCTTACGTTACTTACTCGATCAAACCACCTCACACCACACATTTTCCTCAAACATCTCATTTCCAGCACATCCATCCTCCTGCGCACAACTCTATCCATAGCCCACGCCTCGCAACCATACAACATTGTTGGAACCACTATTCCTTCAAACATACCCATTTTTGCTTTCCGAGATAATGTTCTCGATTTCCACACATTCTTCAAGGCTCCCAGGATTTTCGCCCCCTCCCCCACCCTACGATCCACTTCCGCTTCCATGGTTCCATCCGCTGCCAGATCCACTCCCAGATATCTAAAACACTTTACTTCCTCCAGTTTTTCTTCATTCAAACTTACCTCCCAACTGACTTGACCCTCAACCCTACTGTACCTAATTACCATGCTCTTATTCACATTTACTCTTAACTTTCTTCTTTCACACACTTTACCAAACTCAGTCAACAGCTTCTGCAGTTTCTCACATGAATCAGCCACCAGCGCTGTATCATCAGCGAACAACAACTGACTCACTTCCCAAGCTCTCTCATCCCAACACACTTCATACTTGCCCCTCTTTCCAAAACTCTTGCATTCACCTCCCTAACAGCCCCATCCATAAACAAATTAAACAACCATGGAGACATCACACACCCCTGCCGCAAACCTACATTCACTGAGAACCAATCACTTTCCTCTCTTCCTACACGTACACATGCCTTACATCCTCGATAAAAACTTTTCACTGCTTCTAACAACTTGCCTCCCACACCATATATTCTTAATACCTACCACAGAGCATCTCTATCAACTCTATCATATGCCTTCTCCAGATCCATAAATGCTACATACAAATCCATTTGCTTTTCTAAGTATTTCTCACATACATTCTTCAAAGCAAACACCTGATCCACACATTCTCTACCACTTCTGAAACCACACTGCTCTTCCCCAATCTGATGCTCTGTACATGCCTTCACCCTCTCAATCAATACCCTCCCATATAATTTACCAGGAATACTCAACAAACTTATACCTCTGTAATTTGAGCACTCACTCTTATCCCCTTTGCCTTTGTACAATGGCACTATGCACGCATTCCGCCAATCCTCAGGCACCTCACCATGAGTCATACATACATTAAATAACCTTACCAACCAGTCAACAATACAGTCACCCCCTTTTTTAATAAATTCCTCTGCAATACCATCCAAACCTGCTGCCTTGCCGGCTTTCATCTTCCGCAAAGCTTTTACTACCTCTTCTCTGTTTACCAAATCATTTTCCCTAACCCTCTCACTTTGCACACCACCTCGACCAAAACACCCTATATCTGCCACTCTATCATCAAACACATTCAACAAACCTTCAAAATACTCACTCCATCTCCTTCTCACATCACCACTACTTGTTATCACCTCCCCATTTACGCCCTTCACTGAAGTTCCCATTTGCTCCCTTGTCTTACGCACTTTATTTACCTCCTTCCAGAACATCTTTTTACTCTCCCTAAAATTTAATGATACTCTCTCACTCATATATATATATATATATATATATATATATATATATATATATATATATATATATATATATATATATATATAACTGCAGTTGTGTCTGCATCCACTAAGCAATAGACACATGGAGACTACGGGGATACACTGTCTCCCGGGTGAGTTCGACTCTTAGGATCTCCGTCCTCACGAACCACAGTCATATACACCAGTAAGTCTGGGGAGGTCTGTCAGTGCTTGGAGGGATGCGCTGCCGCTCTCCCTCACATCCTACCAACATGGCATCCACCCACACTTAGCACTGCTACAAACCACACTCCCGTATGTACCTCCTCCAGGCGGCTTCCACCTATAACTCCATGACTTACTTACCAAAAGCCTCACAGCCAAAGCGGCCACCCCGACCAGCGCCGAATCCCTCCGCTCTCTCACCACAGCAACACAAGCTCCGTAGCGATACTACAGGATGGGCTGACGGTGTAAGATTGCAAAGCCTTTTATCACCGACAGCATTGCTTCCAGACACACCGCCCACTGATAACACTCACACATTTCAGAATTCAGAGATAAGATAACCCGCACGGAAGAAATCACGGGGATATGTGGAAATGAGACGCGGCCGATACATACGGCCATCTGGGAGAGGAATTCTCTCCCCCCTGTGTAATTACAAAGAGGTTACACCGCATCCAGAAACACTGATGTTCACCCCAGTACACACATGTCAGGAAATACATACGACTTAACCAAAGACGTCAGAGTGGATGTATGGACAATGGAGAAGGTATAGACGACACAACTTATCATCTCTTGAAAGATATAAAAGTGAGAAATCAGTACAGTAGGATAAACAAAAGCGAGTTGAGTAAACTGAAAAATACATATATGAAAAGAAAATGTGGATATGGCAAGCAAAAATCCCACACCGTTCCATATACTTCTCAGCTGCCAACTTCCTAGTTAACGAACAGCCAGCTGGGTTCAGCCATCCAGATGGCAAAGGTTGTTGAGGAAGGTGGGAAGAGACACCAGATACTGAACGATAAATTTAAAGGTGTATCCGTAGGCGAGGGCACAACGACCTCAACACAGGATGGATGACCTAGAAAGCACTGCTTTACTACTGCTGCAGAGACGTGAGTAAGCCTCCTGAAGGATCTCGATCCATGTAAGGCACACAGTCCCTCATGGAAGAGTCTGTCAGTACGTCCACGAGTGAGTTAACTGATCGTTCAAAACGTCGCTGAAATGTTGCTGGATGAGGACTTGGTGCTAAGGGAATAGAAGATAGCAAATGTCATGCGTATATTCAAGGAGAGCGGGATTAAGTGAATGACAGAACATTATCTGTAATGATATATGATCTGTGTAACGCGGGAAAGGATAACCAGAAAGAAACGAATGGTTACTTGCATAGGAGGAAAAAAAAACCGAAAACCCGAGAGGCGACATGGTGCTCACGGAAATGTTGTAATGCTTAACAAACCGTCCACACGTTCGTGACTGTTGTCTTAGATCAACAGGGGATGGATGTGTGGACTGTGTGGTTTTTTTTGGACTGTAGGAAGTCATTCTACGCCATCCCACACAGGAAGAGGATAAAGAGGCTGGGATTTTAGACAGGGATAAGGAAAAGACATCTCTGTTGGATGGGACATTACCGAAGCGGAAGGGATCATGGAACAGACGGGAGACATGGAGGAGAGACTTTTCTAAGTAAGTTGGAGTGAAAAGTGGCGTGCCGCTGGGCTGTCTCAGGACCGATGTTATCTTTAATAGATCCTAATGACTTACTTCGGCTGGACTCATCATTTCACAATAATGCTCAAGTCGGGAAAGAACCAAGTAATGGACAGAAGTACATCACCTTACGGAAAGACTTGAACAAACTTCAGATGTGGCCAGATACCTGGTTGTTGAACTTCAACCCAAGCAACAAAACGTAATGAAGATGGGAAAAACCTGACAGACGCTCAAGATATGACTTTGGTCCGACAAGAAACAAACTACAAGAACCTGTGTAAGAATGGGACCTGAGGGTCAACTAACCTATCGCCAGAAGTCCTCATTAAGAAAAGTGTTAAGGGCGCAAAGAACCTGTTGGTTCCAAGTCCATGGATAAAAGACATGTCCGCAACACTAGCCAGTCCACGGATAAAGGAAATGTCCTCACCTCTAGCCAGGAATAATGTTAGACCTAAATCAGAATGTGTTTTCCAAGTCTGGTCAACACATCCAAGAGCAAAAATATCTAACTGAGAAGGTTCAGAGGAGGGCAAGGCAGAAGGCACCTGAAGTAAGAGGGATGAGTTAAAGAGGCTCCCATCATGGGAGAGAGGAACATAGTTACACAGATACACAAATCACACAGACCCAAGGTCCAAACAAGGTGGTCTAGCCTTAACACTACCTAAAAAAAAAAAAAAAAAAAAACTCCCTTCAAAAGCAGAAAAAGAAAAGGATGACAAAGCATAGATTCTCTCCACACCCTCCGGCAACACGCCATACGGAAAACAGGAAGGGAAAAAAATACCTTGCAGGATTAATATGCTTGAAGGAAATCTTTTTATAGGAAAGTCATGAGGTAATAAAATGAAGATGAATATGTCACGCACCCCATCACCAACGACATGCATCCCTTAACTTCTTGTTATAAACACTTAGAAGACCACCGATCTTACATTAGTGAGCTAGTCGACCGAGAGAAGCCATCTTGAATCGACGAGCCGCGGGTGATCGGACGGCAGACACTGCCAGAGACGCGAGTGAGGTCCTGTACAACAGCCACAGCCACCGCTCAACTCAGGTCGCGCCGACGAGGTGAGGCTACTACAGCCCAGCCCGAACACTTCCAGCAACGTTGGATCTGTAGCCACCTCTCACGCCACTCAACAGTCCCCGAGGAATCAAGTTACCATAATCGACCTGGCCTGCGAGCACCGCCGCTGAGGACGTGGCACCCCCCACGGAAACGTAGACGTGGCACCCCTGCGGGGACGTGGCCGAGGATAGTCTTTGTAAACACTGCGGGGCACCTATGCCTGACCTTGTCCTTCGACCACAGAGCCTCATTCAGCTGTCACACTATGACAGCGGCGAACTGGCCTATACCTGCACCAATGCGATAGTAAAGCACTATTATCTATGACAGTGATAACATTGTAATAAATCTTAAATAAAATCAAAGTGACAAGAACATGAAGTGAAGTGACCTTAACTCCAACACCGAACGACCAGGAACTACCAAAGCATCCCAGAGACGTCCTTCCACAACGTAAGTATTCATAAGTTCGCATAAGACCTTGTTGCTGTGACTGGCTGAACGGATGGTACTAACACCAGCTGATCTGTACAAGACTACTGGATGCTTTCCATGCCTTAGATTAGATCCACTGAAACACATGTACTATATATATATATATATATATATATATATATATATATATATATATATATATATATATGGGATGTATTTAGGGAATCGGTGATGGATTGCGCAAAAGATGCTTGTGGCATGAGAAGCGTGGGAGGTGGGTTGATTAGAAAGGGTAGTGAGTGGTGGGATGAAGAAGTAAGAGTATTAGTGAAAGAGAAAAGAGAGGCATTTGGACGATTTTTGCATGGAAAAAATGCAATTGAGTGGGAGATGTATAAAAGAAAGAGACAGGAGGTCAAGAGAAAGGTGCAAGAGGTGAAAAAGAGGGCAAATTAGAGTTGGGGTGAGAGAGTATCATTAAATTTTAGGGAGAATAAAAAGATGTTCTCGAAGGAGGTAAATAAAGTGCGTAAGACAAGGGAGCAAATGGGAACTTCAGTGAAGGGCGCAAATGGGGAGGTGATAACAAGTAGTGGTGATGTCAGAAGGAGATGGAGTGAGTATTTTGAAGGTTTGTTGAATGTATTTGATGATAGAGTGGCAGATATAGGGTGTTTTGGTCGAGGTGGTGTGCAAAGTGAGAGGGCTAGGGAAAATGATTTGGTAAACAGAGAAAAGGTAGTAAAAGCTTTGCGGAAGATGAAAGCCGGCAAGGCAGCAGGTTTGGATGGTATTGCAGCGGAATTTATTAAAAAAGAGGGTGACTGTATTGTTGACTGGTTGGTAAGGTTATTTAATGTTTGTATGACTCATGGTGAGGAGCCTGAGGATTGGCGGAATGCGTGCATAGTGCCATTGTACAAAGGCAAAGGGGATAAGAGAGAGAGCTCAAATTACAGAGGTATAACTTTGTAGAGTATTCCTGGTAAATTATATGGGAGGGTATTGATTGAGAGGGTGAAGGCATGTACAGAGCATCAGATTGGGGAAGAGCAGTGTGGTTTCAGAAGTGGTAGAGGATGTGTGGATCAGGTGTTTGCTTTGAAGAATGTATTTGAGAAATACTTAGAAAAGCAAATGGATTTGTATGTAGCATTTATGGATCTGGAGAAGGCATATGATAGAGTTGACAGAGATGCTCTGTGGAAGGTATTAAGAATATATGGTGTGGGAGGCAAGTTGTTAGAAGCAGTGAAAAGTTTTTATCGAGGATGTAAGGCATGTGTAAGTGTAGAAAGAGAGGAAAGTGATTGGTTCTCAGTGAATGCAGGTTTGCGGCAGGGGTGTGTGATGTCTCCATGGTTGTTTAATTTGTTTATGGATGGGGTTGTTAGGGAGGTGAATGCAAGAGTTTTGGAAAGAGGGGCAAGTATGAAGTCTGTTGTGGATGAGAGAGCTTGGGAAGTGAGTCAGTTGTTGTTCGCTGATGATACAGCGCTGGTGGCTGATTCATGTGAGAAACTGCAGAAGCTGGTGACTGAGTTTGGTAAAGTGTGTGAAAGAAGAAAGTTAAGAGTAAATGTGAATAAGAACAAGGTTATTAGGTACAGTAGGGTTGAGGGTCAAGTCAATTGGGAGGTAAGTTTGAATGGAGAAAAACTGGAGGAAGTAAAGTGTTTTAGATATCTGGGAGTGGATCTGGCAGCGGATGGAACCATGGAAGCGGAAGTGAATCATAGGGTGGGGGAGGGGGCGAAAATCCTGGGAGCCTTGAAGAATGTGTGGAAGTCGAGAACATTATTTCGGAAAGCAAAAATGGGTATGTTTGAAGGAATAGTGGTTCCAACAATGTTGTATGGTTGCGAGGCGTGGGCTATGGATAGAGTTGTGCGCAAGAGGGTGGATGTGCTGGAAATGAGATGTTTGAGGACAATGTGTGGTGTGAGGTGGTTTGATCGAGTAAGTAATGTAAGGGTAAGAGAGATGTGTGGAAATAAAAAGAGCGTGGTTGAGAGAGCAGAAGAGGGTGTTTTGAAATGGTTTGGGCACATGGAGAGAATGAGTGAGGAAAGATTGACCAAGAGGATATATGTGTCGGAGGTGGAGGGAACGAGGAAAGTGGGAGACCAAATTGGAGGTGGAAAGATGGAGTGAAAAAGATTTTGTGTGGTCGGGGCCTGAACATGCAGGAGGGTGAAAGGCGGGCAAGGAATAGAGTGAATTGGATCGATGTGGTATACCGGGGCTGACGTGCTGTTAGTGGATTGAATCAGGGCATGTGAAGCGTCTGGGGTAAACCATGGAAAGTTGTGTGGGGCCTGGATGTGGAAAGGGAGCTGTGGTTTCGGGCATTATTGCATGACAGCTAGAGACTGAGTGTGAACGAATGGGGCCTTTGTTGTCTTTTCCTAGTGCTACCTCGCACACATGAGGGGGGAGGGGGATGGTATTCCATGTGTGGCGAGGTGGCGATGGGAATGAATAAAGGCAGACAGTGTGAATTGTGTGCATGGTTATATATGTATGTGTCTGTGTGTGTATATATATGTGTACATTGAGATGTATAGGTATGTATATTTGCGTGTGTGGACGTGTATGTATATACATTGTGTATGGGGGTGGGTTGGGCCATTTCTTTCGTCTGTTTCCTTGCGCTACCTCGCAAACGCGGGAGACAGCGACAAAGCAAGATAAATAAAAATAAATATATATATACCTAGGGATAGGGAGAAAGAATACTTCCCACGTATTCCCAGTGTGTCGTCGAAGGTGACTAAAAGGGGAGGGAGTAGGGGTCTGGAAATCCTCCCGTCTCGTTTTTTATTTTTTAAAAGAAGGAGCAGAGAAGGGGGCCAAATGAGGATATTCCCTCTAAGGCCCAGTCCTCTGTTCTTAATGCTACCTCGCTAACGCGGGAAATAACGAATATGTATGAAATATATATATATATATATATATATACATATAAACCCCCAACGGCCAGGATCGAACCCGGGACCCCTGTGCAACAGGGTTATGATCGTCCCCAAAAGGGAAATGACTATTCGAATACTATGTACTCGAATACCCTTCGTATCATGTTCGTGAGCAACGGGTCTACACCGGGCATTTCCCCTCAGGCTCACACCGGTGTAGACCCCGTTGCTCACCAACGTAAGACGAAGAGTATTCGAGTAAATAGTATTCGAACTGTCATTTCCTTATTGGGGGCGATCATAGCCTAGCGGTAGCGTTCCCGCCTGTTGCAAAGGGGTCCCGGGTTGGAGGTTTGTATGTTCTATGAAGGTGCGCGTTCAAATGCACTTTGTTCATATAGATATATATAAATTTTGTGTGTATCTTTGATTAATTACGATAATCATTTTACACATGCTATGATCGGCGATATACGACTGAGGAGGAAGGTATCCGTGGCAACAGGCAAATCTCAGCTTATCACCGGTAGGATCATGACACGAGATTTGATCAAGACCTTCAAGTTCCTTCATCAAACTGACGCAGTCAATACTGAACATTTCTTCGAAGCATAAGAAAAGGGGGGCAACAATAGGTCATCGCATGAAATTAAGCAAGAAACTTCTTGGAAGTAATACACAGACGAACTGACATAGCACAGGATGAGACTGTCACTGTAGGCGGTGTACTGAAGTTTAATGAGGAGGTTTATGACAGAAGAGACAGATCAACAGACTGGGGGCTTAATGTGTGTAGTTCTCCCTCCTCGTTATTGTACAGAGAGGGACTTTACACACACACACACACACACACACACTATGGGCCCTCACGACTAGGAGATCTCCTTTCCCGAACAGTACCCATATGGGATAAGTAGCAGGGGAGGAGCGGGAGCAAGAGTTCGGGAAGCTACATACACGTAGGATTTACACCCTCACAGAAGGGAGGTGGCAGGCAACCATCGACCAAGCAGCTACTACCGCCTGGGTATCGGGAGGGTTCGTAGGGTCAGCGCAAGTAACACAGCACGTCAGTGACTGTCAAGTTCCCCTCCACGGCCCACGTTGCTGTCTTTCTTTCAGCCTCACAAGCATTTGGGTTGCTGGCAATCAGTCCGTAAACACACACTCACGACGTATAACTCTAAATTCTTTACCGTTTACCCGAACATTTTCCTGCAGTGAGCGCTACACGCTAGACCTGCCCGAAAGGCAAAATCTCTTCAAAGGTAAAAGGATTCTGTTCAAGATAGATGGAGCCTGGACGATGGGTGACTTCAATCCCCATGCTGTACAAACAGGTAATTAAGGAAAGGATGAAAGCATGTCTTGAATATTATAAGCTCACTGGCCTTCATCAGGGAAATTTAAACACACCAAAGATAATCTACATAATACTAAGTTATTTTACCAGGAGTTCTAAAGGTCTTACGCTCAGTCGTCTTTCATTTTCTCAGACTTACTGGAAATGTTAGCAACGATGAGAGGTTCATAACATGTTACCAGGTACATTTGCGTCTACCCCGCCAGCCACCTGCCTCCCTCCTCCGTCAGGCGAAGCATTCGTCCTCAGAGAACACGCCTCAGCCTCAGGAAAGAGGGAAGCTCCTCTGTCATGCGCCATGAGCGTACCAAGAACATGCATTTGGTTCAGTGCACCGTTGGAAACTCGTTTCTCATGTACTGTGCGTGCATTAAGAACACGCCCCTGGTTCAGTAAACCGTAGACAACTAGTTCCTCAGACTCGGTTCAAGGCAGCATCATGAGGCTGGATAGAGAGGTGGCATCTGTACAAGAACTACGCCACCCCCCGACCTACAGCCATTGCTTCAACGTCTTGTAGGAATGTTTTGTGTCAGTGTTTGTGCATCTGTATCTGAATGAAGTACCTCTGGGTCTTAGACTGGTTCTCGTGTGTAGTCCATGACTACACACATGGTGGTGTGGGACACAGCATTCTCTGGGATCTTCCACAATGGACTTTACCAAACAATACATCAACTGACTTTTTTTTTTTTCATACTTCAACCTCTCCTGAGAACAACGGTCCGACCCATGGCATCTGACCTGACCTTTAGGAGTCACGTTAAAGGTCACTCCATCACATTCAAGATTATATATATATACAAGAGGACATACAGCACACCATCTCTGCATTCCTTGTGAGGAGCCCCATTTTCGCTCCCGCCTTGCGTGGCGACCCACAGACCTTCAGACCCAACACACTTCCTGTTCAGGAGAGGGAGAGGATGCTCCAGGGAGAGCCAACAAAAGATGCAGGACGGGAGTGAGAGCGTGGGAGTCCGTTCCACGGTGCAATGGACGCAACACGAGTCTGGGTGATACGGCGACGCCCGGACACGACCGGATACATGCGGAAATAGCAAGGCCGTGGCTCTGGTCCCAAGAGACGAGGTTCAAGTCGTGCGTGGTAGGATGCAGGAAGGGTAATGGTGTGGGAAAATCAGGCCTGGCGAAGTGAGGGTGGTAGGGAGCAAGTCACGGCCCGGTGCGACAACAGGGATTCAGCAGCTGAGGGAAAGGGTCGTTCCATATAGATGTGGAAGAACCTACATTCAAGAAAGGTGATTGGGAAATCGCAATGAACTGCAAGCCTATCTCATTACCAAGTGTGACCTACTGTAAAACACTGGAAAAGATGATCAGCAAATAAACGACCGATGGCTTGAAAAGGAGAAATGACCAAACTGGTTGACAACACGGCATCAGGAAAATAAAGCAGTACGTTACGAATCTCCCTAGATTTCTACAACATATCTAAGCTCCATATCTTAGATCAATGAGACAGAGGGGTAGACTCAGTATCGTGTACCTAGACTGTCATGAAACTTTTGACACCGTGCCCCACGGGAGGGTGATTAGGAAGGCTGAGCTTCAGGCAAGAGTAAGGAGTGGGGAAGATCGTTCTTCAAATGGACTGCGGTCACAAGTGGCGTGCCACAGGCCCCGATCTCGGGCCCACTTCTGTTCTTATTGTACGTAAGTGAACCGCCTGACGGACTGAGCTCATTACCTAAACATATTTGCTGATAATTCTGAAATCATGAGAGATAAGAAATGACGACGACTACGTCAGCTTAAAGGTGGTTTTGAACACACTTCTAAGTTGGTCCGATAAACAGATGATGACATTCAATCCGAGGAAGCGCACGGCAATCAGGACGGGACACAGTGCAAGCAAGCTTTGATGCTCTTAGTAACCAGCGGGAAACAAATTACAGAATCTCTCCACGTCGCCAGAAATGCACACCACGAGAACTGTGTGGGAGGGCAAGTGTGTCTGCCGGCATACACTAGCAGTGAAGTACATGGATGAGGAATGGTTTAGTAAGTTATCCACGATATAATGACTGACAAAACTGGATCAAACTTCGAGTGTCTGGTCACAGCATCTAAAGAAACACAAACGTCTGACTGAGATGGTCCACAGAAGAGCAACTTTAAGATGTGACCTGATTTAAGACAGCTGAGCTACAGTGGGAGGCTGATGTCTCCAGACCTGTCCACTATGGAGGTGAGAAGAGGGAAAGAGGGAGGGGAGGTGAGTACAGCCTTCCCGCCATGGAGGTGAGAAGAAGCAGGAGCTGGACCTAAGTATAGCCTGTTTCTAAGTCATTTTGAATGATGGTGACAGTGACCACTTTCTTTTTTTTTTTTTTTTACAAGATACAGTCCCAGAATGATCAAAAGCCACGACAAGAAGCTAATTAATAAGGGTCTTAATATGACGTCATGGTTTAGTGTAAGCATACTGGATGGATGGAAAAAGCTCAAACAGCTCCGGCAGTTTTTGAAGGTTAGAAATATTATTTCCTGTACAAAGTTCAAGAGATGGGAGCCCTATGACTGTTGAACTCTCTCGCCATACTGTGCAAATAGGTAATCACAACACACACACACACACACACACACACACACACACACACATATATATATATATATATATATATATATATATATATATATATATATATATATATATATATATATATATATATTTTTTTTTTTTTTTTTTTTTTGCTTTGTCGCTGTCTCCCGCGTTTGCGAGGTAGCGCAAGGAAACAGACGAAAGAAATGGCCCAACCCACCCCCATACACATGTATATACATACGTCCACACACGCAAATATACATACCTACACAGCTTTCCATGGTTTACCCCAGACGCTTCACATGCCCTGATTCAATCCACTGACAGCACGTCAACCCCGGTATACCACATCGCTCCAATTCACTCTATTCCTTGCCCTCCTTTCACCCTCCTGCATGTTCAGGCCCCGACCACACAAAATCTTTTTCACTCCATCTCTCCACCTCCAATTTGGTCTCCCTCTTCTCCTCGTTCCCTCCACCTCCGACACATATATTCTCTTGGTCAATCTTTCCTCACTCATTCTCTCCATGTGCCCGAACCATTTCAAAACACCCTCTTCTGCTCTCTCAACCACGCTCTTTTTATTTCCACACATCTCTCTTACCCTTACGTTACTTACTCGATCAAACCACCTCACACCACACATTGTCCTCAAACATCTCATTTCCAGCACATCCATCCTCCTGCGCACAACTCTATCCATAGCCCACGCCTCGCAACCATACAACATTGTTGGAACCACTATTCCTTCAAACATACCCATTTTTGCTTTCCGAGATAATGTTCTCGACTTCCACACATTCTTCAAGGCTCCCAGAATTTTCGCCCCCTCCCCCACCCTATGATCCACTTCCGCTTCCATGGTTCCATCCGCTGCCAGATCCACTCCCAGATATCTAAAACACTTCACTTCCTCCAGTTTTTCTCCATTCAAACTCACCTCCCAATTGACTTGACCCTCAACCCTACTGTACCTAATAACCTTGCTCTTATTCACATTTACTCTTAACTTTCTTCTTTCACACACTTTACCAAACTCAGTCACCAGCTTCTGCAGTTTCTCACATGAATCAGCCACCAGCGCTGTATCATCAGCGAACAACAACTGACTCACTTCCCAAGCTCTCTTATCCCTAACAGGACTTCATACTTGCCCCTCTTTCCAAAACTCTTGCATTCATCTCCCTAACAACCCCATCCATAAACAAATTAAACAACCATGGAGACATCACACACCCCTGCCGCAAACCTATATATATATATATATATATATATATATATATATATATATATATATATATATATATATATATATATATATATATATATATATTTTATACTAATCGCCATTTCCCGCAGTAGCGAGGTAGCGTTAAGAACAGAGGATGAGGACTGGGCCTTTGAGGGAATATCCTCACCTGGCCCCTTTCTCTGTTTCTTCTTTTTGGGAAAAAAAAAAAGAAAAGAAAATGAGGGGAGGATTTCCAGCCTCCCGCTCCCTTCCCTTTTAGTCGCCTACTACGACACGCAGGGAATACGTGGGAAGTATTCTTTCTCCCCTATCCCCAGGGATAATATATATATATATATATATATATATATATATATATATATATATATATATATATATATATATATATTACAGAAGGCAAGTACTCATCCCCGATTCTCACTCGTCTTACGAGTACCCATTCTCCACACACACACATACACACACTCACAAATTAGACGTTAGACATTTGCTTCTATGGTTATCTTTTAAAGATATAAAACACTTTAAAAAAATACAGTAACATTTCTATCATGAAGACGAAACTAAATCACTTTACGTAATCAGATATGAAACTAACGTCTCGACACCTCTGGGCTTCGTTTGCTTGCTCCTGCAGGTGCAGAACGGTGGAATGGCAATGTTCAGTGGTATAACCTCTCACCCAGACATCTTTCCATCTTTCTTCTTCTTACCTCTCGTATTGCCAACACAACCTTCCTGATCAATACCAATATATCTTCGTGGAAATATATCACTTCAACAGCCAGCAATATGTATTCGGCCGAAAAAAAAAAAAAAACTGAAGTACTGGCAACTTTATATGTTGGGGGAGAGGGAGGTGGTGGGGGGTTAGTCATCGTGCGCCTGGCAACTGTGTATGGGGGTTAGTCATCGTGCCTCTGGCAACTTCCTTGGGGTATCTAAACAAACAAGACAGGAACACCTGTTTATAGCGCAGAAGCAGTCACACAACTTTGCTAACACTATGATTAAAGAGAACTGTATTACAACTCTTATCAATAAACAATATGATTATATAAAAAAGTAAGGGAAATTTAACTCAATTCCATTACGATTATACTCTCAAAGCCACATCAGTTTCCCAAGGTGTTGCGCTGTTGGATTTGACTGAATAACATGAAAGGAATGCAATGCACCACCACAATCTAGAAATGTTTGTAAAATATGCGGCTAATGTAACAATCACACAAGTCAAGACTTTGTACATGTCTTAAATAGAATTTCTGTTTAATTCTGCTGTTGGCATACTTTCTCTAAAGGGAATATCTACGTACATTAATCTCTGTTCAGTGAGGTGGAGGAGAGGGCAACTGAAGTTCGAAAAATCAGAGACCTTGACATCTTAAAGACAAGGAAAGGTAGGGGAATAACACAACTCAGGAACCAACATCTACAACAGCGAATCAAGGAGAGACAGAGGAACACCTGAGGACGGTCACACCTGAGTAATGAACATCCTACATGACCAGGAAAGATGAGGGAGGTGGGATCCCTGAGGACGAAAACATCTAAGTATTGAACATCCTACATGACCAGAAAAGATGAGGGTGGGATCCCTGAGGACGAAAACATCTAAGTATTGAACATCCTACATGACCAGAAAAGATGAGGGTGGGATCCCTGAGGACGAAAACATCTAAGTATTGAACATCTTACATGACCAGAAAAGATGAGGGTGGGATCCCTGAGGACGGAAACACCAGAGTAATGAACATCCTACATGACCAGGAAAGATGAGGGGGGGGGATCCCTGAGGACGGAAACACCAGAGTAATGAACATCCTACATGACCAAGAAAGATGAGGGGAGGTCCCTGAGGACGGAAACACCAGAGTAATGAACATCCTACATGACCAGGAAAGATGAGGGGAGGTCCCTGAGGACGGAAACACCTGAGTGGTGAACATCCTACATGACCAGAAAAGGTGAGGGTGTTGGGGTATCCCCGAGGACGGAGACACCCACGCACCGAGCATCTACACCAAGGAAACGCGTGAAGGAATGTGTCGAGTCATGCGCTTCTGTCAAAAACTAGCTCGCCGGACATTACCGTCTCTACGTAGACAACAACCTTCCAATATATATATATATATATATATATATATATATATATATATATATATATATATATATATATATACAGAGAGAGAGAGAGAGAGAGAGAGAGAGAGAGAGAGAGAGAAAGAGAGAGAGAGAGAGAGAGAGAGAGAGAGAGAGAGAGAGAGAGAGAGAGAGAGAGAGAGAGAGAGAGAGGTGGTGATAGGTGGAGCTACAATCTCAGTGGGGGAGACTACTGGCGATAGGTGGTGCGTCACATCCCAGTGGGGGAGACCACTGGCGATAGGTGGACCTACACATCTCAGTGGAGGTGACTACTGGCGATAGGTGGAGCTACACATCTCAGTGGAGGTGACTACTGGCGATAGGTGGACCTACACATCTCAGTGGAGGTGACTACTGGCGATAGGTGGACCTACACAACTCAGTGGAGGTGACTACTGGCGATAGGTGGAGCTACACATCTCAGTGGAGGTGACTACTGGCGATAGGTGGACCTACACATCTCAGTGGGGGAGACTACTGGCGATAGGTGGTGCGTCACATCCCAGTGGGGGAGACCACTGGCGATAGGTGGACCTACACATCTCAGTGGAGGTGACTACTGGCGATAGGTGGACCTACACATCTCAGTGGAGGAGACTACTGGCGATAGGTGGTGCGTCACATCCCAGTGGGGGAGACCACTGGCGATAGGTGGACCTACACATCTCAGTGGAGGTGACTACTGGCGATAGGTGGAGCTACACATCTCAGTGGAGGTGACTACTGGCGATAGGTGGAGCTACACATCTCAGTGGGGGAGACTACTGGCGATAGGTGGACCTACACATCTCAGTGGGGGAGACTACTGGCGATAGGTGGACCTACACATCTCAGTGGGGGAGACTACTGGCGATAGGTGGACCTACACATCTCAGTGGAGGTGACTACTGGCGATAGGTGGAGCTACACATCTCAGTGGAGGAGACTACTGGCGATAGGTGGACCTACACATCTCAGTGGAGGTGACTACTGGCGATAGGTGGAGCTACACATCTCAGTGGGGGAGACTACTGGCGATAGGTGGACCTACACATCTCAGTGGAGGAGACTACTGGCGATAGGTGGAGCTACACATCTCAGTGGGGGAGACTACTGGCGATAGGTGGTGCGTCACATCCCAGTGGGGGAGACCACTGGCGATAGGTGGAGCTACACATCTCAGTGGAGGAGACTACTGGCGATAGGTGGAGCTACACATCTCAGTGGAGGAGACTACTGGCGATAGGTGGAGCTACACATCTCAGTGGGGGAGACTACTGGCGATAGGTGGAGCTACACATCTCAGTGGAGACTACTGGCGATAGGTGGACCTACACATCTCAGTGGAGGAGACTACTGGCGATAGGTGGAGCCTACACATCTCAGTGGAGGAGACTACTGGCGATAGGTGGAGCTACACATCTCAGTGGAGGAGACTACTGGCGATAGGTGGAGCTACACATCTCAGTGGAGGAGACTACTGGCGATAGGTGGACCTACACATCTCAGTGGAGGAGACTACTGGCGATAGGTGGTGCGTCACATCCCAGTGGGGGAGACCACTGGCGACACAATAGCCGGATGCTGGTGCCACAGACTGTTCTGGGTCGTCCAATGACAACATGGCCGGTTACGTTCCACTTAACCGACGATCAATACCTAACGAAGTTTCCAGCTGTTTTCGTTCACTAGCGACGCTCTTCAAAATGGAAGAATGTTCACCCCAAACAGTTCTTTACGTGGGGGAACAAAAACTCCCACTAAACCTCTTGAAGTAAAACACTTTAGGTGCAACTAAACCTCTTTAAATAAAACACTTTAGGTGTAACTAAACCTCTTTAAGTAAAACACTTTAGGTGCAACTAAACCTCTTTAAGTAAAACACTTTAGGTGCAACTAAACCTCTTTAAGTAAAACACTTTAGGTGCAACTAAACCTCTTGAAGTAAAACACTTTAGGTGCAACTAAACCTCTTTAAATAAAACACTTTAGGTGTAACTAAACCTCTTTAAGTAAAACACTTTAGGTGCAACTAAACCTCTTTAAGTAAAACACTTTAGGTGCAACTAAACCTCTTTAAGTAAAACACTTTAGGTGCAACTAAACCTCTTTAAATAAAACACTTTAGGTGCAACTAAATCTTTCTAAGTAAAACACTTTAGGTGCAACTAAACCTCTTTAAGTAAAACACTTTAGGTGCAACTAAACCTCTTTAAGTAAAACACTTTAGGAGCAACTAAACCTCTTTAAGTAAAACACTTTAGGTGCAGCTAAACCTCTTTCAGCAAAACACTTTAGGTGCAACTAAACCTCTTCAAGTAAAACACACCAGGTGCAACTAAATCTCTTTAAGTAAAACACTTTAGGTGCAACTAAACCTCTTTAAGTAAAACACATTAGGTGCAACTAAATCTCTTTAAGTAAAACACTTTAGGTGCAACTAAACCTCTTTAAGTAAAACACATTAGGTGCAACTAAATCTCTTTAAGTAAAACACTTTAGGTGCAACTAAACCTAATCAAGTAAAATACTTAAGGTGCAACTAAACCTCTTTAAGTAAAACACTTTAGGTACACCTAAAGTGTTTTACTTAAAGAGGTTTAGTTACACCTTAAGTGTTTTACCTTTTATTCTTATATTTTTTGACCATCGAAACATTACCACTAAACTTGTCTTAAGTGAGAGGCACAAATGACCCGTGACCTTCTTTCAAGCACCAAACGTACCTCCTCAACATTCAGTATTCATCATCCTTCCTCTACTAAACACTTCCTAAAGAAGGAAACATTCTCCTCTGGCAGTTCTCAGGAGCACCAGACGTTCCCACTTACCAGCTCGAAAATATCAAACGCTCACAATGGACCTTTCTCAGTGCTAAACATTCCGTCAGATACCAAATATTCTCACAATACCTTTTTAAGTGGAAAAAAATCCAATAAGACCGTTCTAAAGTACAAAATATCCCTCCTTTTTAAGCACAAAACTTTCTTGTTAACACCTTTTAAGTAGCACACACACCATATGAACCGGTCATTATGTACTTAACATTTCTACTTAACAGTCAAGTACTTCCTAATCATTTCTGCTCAGCGGTCCTTTCCATATCAAACATTCCCACTAAACAGTTCATCAGATGCCATACATTTCCACTCTAAAATAGACACATGACGCCTTGATCACATCAGCGCGACCTTTGAGCACGATCGTTCAAAACCTTGACCATGATGGCCTGACCTCTGACCCCTGGCCCCAACGGGTTTAAGATCAGAGGCCAGTCCATCATGCTCGAGGATCGTAACGTCGTGCTCAAGGGTCGTAACGTCGTGCTCAAGGGTCGTAACGTTGTGCTCAAAGGTCGTAACGTCGTGCTCAAAGGTCGTAACGTCGTGCTCAAGGGTCGTAACGTCGTGCTCAAGGGTTGTAACGACGTGCTCAAGGGTCGTAACGTCGTGCTCAAGGGTCGTAACGTCGTGCTGAAGGGTCGTAACGTCGTGTTCACGAACTGTGATGTTGTACTCAAGGGTTGTACCGCCGTGCTCAAGGGTCGTAACGTCGTGCTCAAGGGTCTTAACGTCGTGCTCAAGGGTCGTAACGTCGTGCTCAAGGGTTGTAACGTCGTGCTCAAGGGTCGTAACGTCGTGCTCAAGGGTTGTACCGCCGTGCTCAAGGGTCGTAACGTCGTGCTCAAGGGTTGTAACGCCGAGCTAAAGGGTCGTAACGTCGTGCTCAAGGGTTGTAACGTCGTGCTCAAGGGTCGTAACGTCGTGCTCAAGGCTTGTAACGTCGTGCTCAAGGGTCGTAACGTCGTGATCAAGGGTCGTAACGTCGTGATCAAGGGTTGTAACGTCGTGCTCAAGGGTCTTAACGTCGTGCTCAAGGGTCGTAACGTCGTGCTCAAGGGTCGTAACGTAGTGCTCAAGGGTTGTAATGTCGTGCTCAAGGGTCGTAACGTCGTGCTCAAGGGTCGATGTCGTGCTCAAGGGTCGTAACGTCGTGCTCAAGGGTCGTAACGTCGTGCTCAAGGGTCGTAACGTTGTAATCAAGGGTCGTAACGTCGTAATCAAGGGCTGTACTCAAAAGACCTGATCCCACGAGTTATCCAAGACCACAACAGGCCTGGAGTTAATCTCTCATTTCAGTTACCTTCAACTTAAACATATCAAATACGTGATCGGGAATATCCATTCCTTCGAAATCATTTATAAAACCAGTTGGACAAATATACTGGCCAGCCATAATTCACCAGATAAACTTGTATAATAAATTGGGATTGTTCAGTAAAATACGTTCAAGTAGGGACCAATTTTAAGTGTCTGTTAGTGATGGACGTGCCACACCGGGACTCATGAAGGTGCAGGATTTGGCAACAGTGCACGAGGAAGAGCAGAGTTCGATTACGCTCCTCCCTCGTGTTCAACCCGTCTGAGCACGACGGTGCGACCCCTCGAGCACGACCATGGCAAGAGCCCTGAGAAGGACAGTACGGCCCTTGGGTACAATGCACCGTTTAGGGCACGGTGAAGGGTCAGGCTATCATACTACGCGGGTCGTACCATCGCACTTAGGTGGTAGTACCGTCCTCCTCAGGGGGTTAAGTTATTATAACAGCCATTTCCGCTGGGTCTGTAGCCCAGGTCGACGTACAACTATCAAGGGTAATTACTTTAATTCTCTTCAAGGTAACTGGTTCGATATTATCGTACAACTATTAAGGGTAATTACTTCAATTCTCTTCAAGGTAACTGGTGCGATATTATCATGTCTTTGTCTTCACTACGCCAAGATATGATGATGTCACTCGTCTACCAGCTGCTCACAATCTACCAGTTTGCTGACTATTCGTCTACCAACTGCAGTTACTTATCTACTAGCTGCTGCCATTCGTCTACCAGCTGCTATCATTCGTCTATCAGCTGCTACCACTAGTCTACCAGCTGCTATCACTCGTCTATCAGCTGCTACCACTAGTCTACCAGCTGCTATCACTCGTCTATCAGCTGCTACCACTAGTCTACCAGCTGCTGTCAAAACAGCTTGGCCATCTAGTGCATTCTGTGGATTTATGGATTCGACAACAAATAATACATAATGTGACCCTTGTGATACATAATACATATGTATACAGATCTTACCACATGCTCACAAGTACATACATACGTACTTACACCACACGCAACGCACACACACATATACACAACACACACACACACACACACACACACACACACGTAGGGATGACTAAATGAATGGAAAAATAAAACTGTAAATTTGGACAGCATACAGAAAAATATATAAAAAAAAAGTTGTGCGTGATTAGGCAAAGTTCAAGCGATGGGGCCTCTCACGAGTGAAGAACTCCCTCCCAGTACGATAAACACAGGCAGTGACGGTCTTCGTCATAAAGATTGACATGGTTAGGTTATGCATACATATACAATAAATATCTATGGAAACATAACACACAAACATATATATATATATATATATATATATATATATATATATATATATATATATATATATATATATATATATATATATTGGAAAGGATCACAATTTCGCACGTAATCAGGATATTCCTAGGAGTCCACGGGGAAAATGAAACACGATGTGTTTCATTTTCCCCGTGGACTCATAGGTATATATATATATATATATATATATATATATATATATATATATATGCACAGGCGTGTCTTCCTGTAAGATCAATATCACAAATTACGATTTTTTCTTTCCTAAATCTACAAAGTTCTTCAACAATAGTTTTGTTATGTACACTAACGTTCCCCTGTGCTTTTAAAACATAGTTCTGATAACAGGTGGGAGCGTGGGGTATGAAAATCCTTTCCTACTGTATTATTCCCTTCCAAAAAGAGAGAACAAAGGAAGGAGCCACGTGGGGATTTTCCTCGAAGACTCCCTCGGTCGTCTTTTCCTCAAGCTGCCTCGATAAGATGGGAAAGAGTGAAAACGTAGGAAGGAAACGCATTCCCCAGTGTAACGGACATACAAATGGTTTTTAAATTCTGTGACTTGAAGTGGGTGAGGCCTCTCTCTCTCTCTCTCTCTCTCTCTCTCTCTCTCTCTCTCTCTCTCCATGCTGTTAGGTGCATATTGTGTCTTGATGGTTACTAGATTATCATTATCATTATTATCATCATATATCACTGTTATTGTTGGTTATTATTATTATTATCACTATTATTATTATTATTATTATTATCATTATTATTATTACAATAAACTCAGACATAATACTGAGTGTCACCACAGAGACCAGTGTGCCTTGTTTTTGTACACGTGTCTGCTGCCCTGAGCAAAAACAGACGGTAATTTCCCCGAGCCAAGCTTACAAGGATCACATTTCGTAGTCAACAAAGGAAGGTCGTGCAGCGGACCATATGAAACACACACTTATTCCCATGTCTTTAATCATGTCCTCCCACTGGGAGGTAATCCGTAATATGACTTTCAGTAAAAATCGGAGCCCTATGAACGTACAACTCCCTCGCCGTACTGAACAAATGGGCAATTACTATGCTAACCGGTGACACAAATCGAACTTCCCAATTACGAACGAATGCAATTAATAATGTGGACTTTGTGGGAGTGGGGAGGCGGTAAGGTGAACACCAGGTGTCATGTTACAGTCATGAACGAACTGGGAGACAAAGGAGGAAAAAAAAAGAAGACAAAGAAGTATTAAGGAACACGATGCATGGTGGTAATACTGAGGGAGGGAGAATTAACGAAGGTGTGGTTCAGGCTGGGGCAACTGTGTCGTTGCAGGTGCACATTGGTCACCTACAGTGGGGAAAAAAAAAACCCCCCAGGGAAAAAGGGGGAAAAAAATTTAAAACCCGGGAAAAATTTTTTCCCAAAACCCCCCCCAAAAAAATTTAAAACCCCCGGTTTTGGGGGAAAAAACCCCAAACCCCAAAAAAAGATTTCCCGGGTTTTCCCCCCAAATTTCCCTTTTTGGGGGGAAAAAAACCCGGCTTTCCCGGGGAAAAAAAGGGGGAAAAAAGGGGAAAAGGGGGAAAAGGGGAAAAAAAAAAAAAAAAAAAAAAAAAAAAAAAAAAACCCAAAAAATTTTAAAAAAAAGGGGGGAAAAAAAAAAAAAAAAAAAATTTTTTTAAAAAAATTTTTTAAAAAAAAAAAAAAAAAAAAAAAATTAAAAAAAAAAAAAAAAAAAAAAAAAAAAATTTCACAAATTAACTTTCCCCTTAGATTTTAATCAAAAACACTAAAACTAAAAATTTCTTAACCCACAAAAAACCTAAAACAAAGTCATATTTCACAAAAAAAAGGGATACCCAGGAGCGAGCATGTTGGCGAGCAAGACACCTGAGGAGGACCCGGAGCGTCTGTAAGCGAACCATGGCCGCACGGAGGTCTCTCGCGAGCGGTATAACAGAGGCTGCTTCTGATGATGCTGATGTGATGCTGAGGCGGCAGGAGGACAATTTACCTAAAACCTCGTCATTAACTACGCACACTGACACAGAAAATGATTTAAGCTATAAATTAAGGCTGTTTACATATCCTGTCTCCCAAACAAAAAAAAGGGGTTTATTACGTTCTCTTTGGGAATGCATCGCTCTTCGGAGCCTTGCCTTACTGTATGTAACTGTAGGTCAGGCTGTGCCGTCCCTGTATACAGACAGTACTTCACCACACACACACATCTGGGATGGGGAAGACTTCCTCCACCTTCAGTTCTGGAAGGATTCAATCCGCAGGCAGTTCGTTTTGCCACCCTGACCGCTGAAACTTCAAAAACTCCCATTTTCTTCCCTGGGGGCGTTTCCACTCTCTCTCTCTCTCTCTCTCTCTCTCTCTCTCTGAAGTATATATCACTTCGGCTTCTGGTATCCACATGTGGATGCCTGCCTATTCCTCTCCCTCTGGTTAGCTAGTTCACCACCAGGCAGGCCCACCGCGCGCGTCCCCCAGACAGCAACACTGACTGACACAAAATATGTCCGACTTCATACTGCCTCCACACCTTACCCAGCAGACGAGTGAAACTGTTCTATGTCTTCGAGTCATCGTTCGACTCCTCCAACGTTCTCCCTCCCTTGTAAAGGAAATTCTAGCCTTGAAGGACGGGCGGCGCCTTAGCTTTTACCCACCGGGTTCGACCTTGATAGGGGGGCGCGGCAGGGGGAAGTGGGGGGGGGGGAGATTTCGGTGCCTATATTCGGTATAAGGTGGAGGAAAAGGGAGGGCGGGAAGGAGGAGGGAGGAACAGTGCCATACGGAACCCTCCTGCTTTCCTATAATCACCGCAATACGTGCATCTTCTCCAACTAGGCGCTTCCCTTCCGTTCCTGGACCGCCAGTCATTGTCATTTCATGTGTGGCGGAGTGGCGACGGGAATGAATAAGGGCAGACAGTATGAATCATGTACATGTGTATATATGTATATGTCTGTGTGTGTGTATATGTATACGTTGAGATGTATAGGTATGTATATGTGCTGTGTGTGGACGTGTATGGATATACATGTGTATGTGGGTGGGTTGGGCCCATTCTTTCGTCTGTTTTCTTGCGCAACCTCGCTAACGCGGGAGACAGCGACAAAAAAAATTATATATATATATATATATATATATATATATATATATATATATATATATATATATAAAGAGGAAGCTGTTCTCATGGCATGTCTGCGAACTTCCCCCATGGCATGACTGTGAAATTACCGGGCCACGAGAGCGAGCCCGTCGTTACCGTTAACACACACACACACACACACACAGACACAGACACACACACACACACACACACATCTTGCCTCTTGCTCCACAGGTTCCAGTGAGAGGAACACGTTCGTAACGTGTGTCACCATCTTGGGAGCACCAGATGCAACCCCCAGTAAGCTTCCCAACTTCCAACTCACAACACAGTGACGCCAAGACACGTGTGAGTCGCACAGAGACAATGAGGGATCACATGACCACAGAACACACGTACCAACATATCGCAGACATCTCACACAAATAATGACAAACAAACAAACAATCACATACACTAACTAATAATGACAAACAGAAACAAACAATCACATACAATGTAACAAATAATGACAAACAGAAACAAACAATCACATACAATGTAACAATGACAAACAGAAACAAATAACCACATACACTGTAACAAATAATGACAAACAGAAACAAACAATCACATATACTGTAACAAATAATGACAAACACAAACAAACAATCACATATAATGTAACAAATAATGACAAACAGAAACAAACAATCACATACACTGTAACAAATAATGACAAACAGAAACAAACAATCACATACACTGTAACAAATAATGACAAACAGAAACAAACAATCACATACACTGTAACAAACAATCACATGCCCACAAACATATGGAAACAGACAATCACATGCAGAGAAATAAATAAACACTCCACACACAATGCACACTTACCCACATTAACACTACAGCTTCCTCAAAGTGAAATTACTACTAATAATAATTATAATAATAATAATAATAAATAATAATATTATTATTATCATTATCATTAAATTATGATAATGATCTATTATTATTATAATTATCATTATTATAATTATCATTATCATTATTATCATATTATCATTATTATCAGTATTATGATCATCAAAATTATCATTATCATTACAATTATTATCATTATGACATCATCATTCGGAAAACGTTGAATACAACATAGCACAGTGTGGCCGGCCATCATAACGCTGGACGTACAAATAACAGTCTCTCACACCCAACCCCCTCTCCCAGGCCCGGCCCAGCCCAGCCCAGGCCAGAGGACGAACATCACATCCTTGACACACTCAGCCGGGCGGCCTTCCCAAGGGGTCGTATATGGTCGTGAGAAGCGTTGCCTGGGTTACCTGGCATAAATGAACCAATCGGGTGATGGAGAACAGTCAGGCGAGTTCTCCACCCCCTATATCCTCTATCCTTCTCTACCAAATGCAACATTTACCTCAATATTAAAGACATAAATAAATGAATGAGATGAACACCTCTTCTTTCTTTCACATACGTGCGTGTGTCTTCCTCGAACTTTGGGAACCCACACCGTAAGCAACATGATCAGTCCACATAACACGGCCTAACCGTATGTGTAGTAGGTCCAGCAGACAGACAACAGACTAAGGGAGAGAGGTGATGTTCTATGCTCCATTTTCTTAATGTAAGACACAACAATTACATTTCATAAATCATAGATCAGTAATTAAGTTATTTCTGGATTGTCATTAAGTATTAATAACCAGGTAACGAAGCCAACATCGTATAATGACCAGACGATGATGATCAACACACTTGGTAATCATCCAGATTAGAGACATCGTCTGCAGCTCAGCGTCGACGAACACCTGGACCTCGAGTGTTTCCTCTGCACGCCCGCGCCCGCGCACCGCCCCCAAGCACGGTGCATGCTGCTGACGCCATTTCGTTACGTCAGCACACCACACCAGGTGTCAGGCCCGAGGCTTACTCTCAGGACCCGTCGCATCCAGTACTCTGATCATCTCCGTGGAGGAACCCCAGCAGGAGGCGAGTTTAAGGTGATGTGTGAGGTGGGGAGCGGCCGTCGGTAGACTACTGCCCGTGCTAGGCTAAGACCTGACCACTCTTCACCAACGAAGGACATGTGATCACCATCTTCACGTGCTGCAAAAACCACCTCCACAAACCCTCACGCCCGGAGAGGCAAGATTCCACGCATTTCGCAACAAAAGTCCAACAGAGCCTAGGTGGGTGTGCCCTTCATCACCTCATGGCTGGTCTACACACACACACACACACACACTCACCATAAACTTTGTACAGAATCTCCGTTACACTGCACCCACTCACGCCCCCTGACCCACCACCAGCCTCCGTCGTTAGTCGTGTTGTAGAGCCCCACCCTGAGGCTTCCTCCCGGAAGGAGTGGCTGGTGTTAAGGAGCCGTCTGCTGCATTAACCTGTCTCCGCCTACACAGACAACATCGTCACAGACCATCGGGTCCCCTAATTCTCTATATCCTTTCCCATGTCCTTTCATCCAGCAGATAACCTCAGTATACGCCATCATGTCTTCTGTAATCTGTCCTTCCCATTTAATGTTCTTCCGGCAGATAAACTCGTCATAACACAAAGTTTCAAGGTTTCGCCTCCTTCATAAGCTGCCACTGTGATTACAGTGTTCAACTGAACCCTTCAAAAGTAACGTCACAGGAGCATTCCAGAGGAGCCTTCCAAGAGTGTCTCTAAGGGCGCACTATGGCCCCTTAAAGCCCTTCAAGGGTACACTTTTAAGGGCACCGTGTCCCTAAAGGTCCTTTCAGAAGGGCACTACTACCCCGTAGATCTCCATGGGAGGGGCGCAGTGCCCTTGCAGAGTTCCCTAGAGGTGCATGCACAAGCTCTCGTAACGGTGACAGGAGCCGGGGTGGGTGATCACAGCAGGAGAAGCAGGCAGGGTCGTGTCCTTACATAATGATGTGGGCCTCGCGGAGGATACAGTGGATCGTGAGGCTGTATGGAGGTCCGTGTGTACGTGATGCTGTACGTGGTGAGTGGGAGCGTCAGCCTCCTGACACGCTACCACTGTGAACTGGCACTCATTGGTGTCAGCCACGCTGCCGACAACCAAGTACGCCGTCATTAATGTCAGCCACGCTGCTGCCAACCAGACAAGCTGTCGCTAATGTCAGTAACGCTGCTGAAACACAAGTTTGCTGTCACCAGTGCCAGCCACGCTGCTGACAACCAGACACGCTGTCACGCATGTCAGCCACGCTACTGACAACCAGACACGGAAAAAAGTGTGTGCTGACGGTCACATACATCGTCAGCCCTTGAGGCTACATACTCCCTTTTTACAGAGCATAATTATAAAAAATGTGCAACAGACTGTGGGCAGGAAATACTCTCCTAATTAAGTGTAAAATAAATCTATTCCCACTTAGAAAAGTTTATCTTAGCAGCTGGGATACATCGCCCACTTAGAAATGTCTATCCTAGCAGCCGGTATACAGCACTCACTGAGAAGTGTCTACCCTAGCAGCTATGATACAGCACCCACTGAGAAAGGGCCCCTATGGCTTGAATCCTCGAATCCCTTCCACTGAGACAGTTTTCCCTCAACTACCTATCTACACTCTTGACCGACCTATCACCTGACATGAACCCTTTCTTCACTTCTACTCACGTAGTTTTCCACCAACTGTACTACTGTCTACCTATCTTCTTGACCAACCCATCATCTACTGTAAACTCACCATGATCATCCCATCCTAAAGTCTTCCTTATGGTGCTATTGACTTCTTTACACCACAGTGGAAGTATCTGGCTATGGTATTCAATGGTCAAAGTTCCTAAGGTAAGGGGCGTAAGGGTCATTTCTATTTGAAGTCTCATTACAATCTCTCTAATGTCTATAATGGAACAGAGAGAAAAAAGGACCATCTGAATTTGTGACATGTCTTAATTTCTAAATGCTTTCCCAAACGCACTATCAGCATTCTCAGTTTCTACAATTTCTCATATCACCATCCGTAATATTCACAAAGCGAAACTAGATAAACGCCATCTGCACTATTCATAAAAATCAAAATAAATACAAGCTTCCATGATCGACCCAACCCCTGTAATACTTCGCTCTTCCTATGATAGTAAGAGAAACTTTAGCGACTCTGTTCAGTGAACCACTACTTCGCCAAGATAATCAATCCCTCCCTCCTGAACCATCTCATCATCATTATGTACCGTGCATACACCTACCTGTGGAATCCATTACAATGACAGAAAGTAAACAGTCAACAATCTGAAGCGGATATATTTACATCTGCGCCACCAGTTTGATCAAAAAAAATCTAAGCTGTTTAACAATCATATATTAACCATAAATAAAAACAACGTTTCAAGTTTCATAACTTCAAAAAAATATTCATTCCTAAAAATCATTTAGAACTGTGCACTGTCACCACCGACAAACCAATTTCTTTTCTCTACCATCTGTATATAGGAAAACAATGTTTTGGCCGCACGCAATCAAGATACGAACACTGAATCTCCCTCAACAAATCTAAATTCCGCAATAGATACGAGGCTAAACCAGATTATCAATGATGATTTCGTAACTATCATAAGGATACTGTTACTCTGGTCGACCTCCAAACAACACAAGAATGGACATAAAGTCTGAGCTGTTTGAACAGTATACCAACCCCGCCAGCAGCGGTAATTCCCCTACTGCGCGTCTCTCACACACACACACACCCAAACAAACATGAAGCACACACACAAAAAAAATCCTACCACATCACACACGTATCCGCACGAGTGGTTTCGATCACCCGCGAAAGCACAGACGAAACTAAAAATTTTACGACGCGTATCGTCACGTCTCCATTGTGTACACAAACAGTGAGCATCGTCCGTCCGCTTTACAATGAACAAGGGATAGAAAACGGAGACCCACAGGACCAGAAACGCTCATCCTAGCACGGACTGTGAAAGCAGAGAGACAGGGGTGTTTTCTACCGCGATCTGGTACCTCCTTACGGCTGCTGTATCCTGTATAGTTACAAGTCAATGTATTTGACTCAGTGTAACCTTAATTCAGTTTTCATAACGGAGGGGTAATTATTAATGGACATGTTCACATACATTATAAATATATATACTGGAAAGGATCACAATTTTGCGCGTGATCAAGATATTCCTATGAGTCCACGGGGAAAATGAAACACGAAAAGTTCCCAAGTGCACTTTCGTGTAATAATCACATCATCAGGGGAAACACAAGAGAGGAATATAACAGTCAGTTGATATACATCGAAGAGACGAAGCTAGGACGCCATTTGGTAACATGGACAATCACATGTTTACCAAATATCAACCTAATATTACGGTCAAAGATCTCTATTTGAGACATAGCATGATAGACCAGCGAGGCGTCACAGGTCGTCTGCTTATAACAGTAACGGTGGCTCTTGGCTTTCCCGACCCAGCTCGTGGGACAGCGGCGGCCAGGCAGGAGGCGGAGGATACGACCATGTGTGTACCCAGCTGTGTGTGGTGGTGACAGCTGAGGACACCACCACCCCTGGGGCTGCAGCTGACACCTTTACTCAAGGACACCCGAAGCATATACGAGACTGTCCTTAACCTCCTTGAGCAAGGACTGTGCGACCCTTGGGTACAATGGTGTGGCCTTTAAGGGTCAGATCAAGGGTCAAACCACCACACCAAAGGGCGTAGCGTCGTGCTGAAGGGCCGAACTGTCGTGCTGATGGGTATAAGACTATGGGTGGGGAAGCCGACATTACAGCCTACCTCATCCACACCTAAACCCCCCATCGGTCCAACACTATATCATTACATACTCTAAGGACACCTACGTCAACTGAGGTAAACCTTGAGGGATTCTCAGTAAACCCTGGGCGATTCTAAATAAACCTTGAGATTCTTAGTGAACTTTAAAGATTTTAAGTAAGCCTTGAGGGTTTCTAAGTAAAATTTAAGGGCTTTTCAGTAAGTCTTTAGGATTTTCTAAGCAAAATCTGCAGACTTTTTGGTAAACCTTGAGGATTCTAAGTAAACCTTGAGGAATTCTAGATAAACCTTGAGAAATTCTACATAAATCTTGAGGGATTCTAAGTAAACCTTGAGGAATTCTACATAAACCTTGAGAAATTCTACATAAACCTTGAGGGATTCTAAGTAAACCTTGAGGAATTCTCAATACACCCGATGTTTTTATGCAAACCTTGAGGGATCTTATGTAAACCTTGAGATTCTAAGTAAATTTTGAGAGATTCTCAGTAAACTCAAGGGATTTGATGCAAAACTTGAGGAATTTTAAGAAAACCTTGAGGGACTGGATATAAACCTTGAGGGATTGGGAGTAAACTCGAGGGATTCGATACAAACCTTGGGGATTTTAAGAAAACCTTAAGGGACTGGATGTAAACCTTGAGGAATAGGAAGTAAACCTTGAGGGATTGGAAGTAAACCTTCAGGGATTGGAAGTAAACCTTGAGAAATCCTTCACACAAACCGGAATGCAAGAAAAGATGAAAGTGTAATAATATCATCCACTTCTTCTAACTCAAGGTCACTCGTGTATATTTATGAAAACAAGTTTTTACTGACTATACAAAAACAAAACAGAGTAAGAGATATTGTTTAACACACTTCGTTCCTACTGCTGTGGTAAACAATGGAAAGTAGTTTGCCCTTGCTGCTGTGGTAAACAATGGAAAGTAGTTTGTCCTTACTGCTGTGGTAAACAATGGAAAGTAGTTCGCCCTTACTGCTGTGGTAAACAATGGAGGGTAGTTCGTCCTTACTGCTGTGGTAAACAATGGAAAGTAGTTCGCCCTTACTGCTGTGGTAAATAATGGAGGGTAGTTCGTCCTTACTGCTGTGGTAAACAATGGAAAGTAGTTCGCCCTTACTGCTGTGGTAAACAATGGAGGGTAGTTCGTCCTTACTGCTGTGGTAAACAATGGAGGGTAGTTCGTCCTTACTGCTGTGGTAAACAATGGAGGGTAGTTCGTCCTTACTGCTGTGGTAAACAATGGAGGGTAGTTCGTCCTTACTGCTGTGGTAAACAATGGAAAGTAGTTTGCTCTTGCTGCTGTGGTAAACAATGGAAAGTAGTTTGTCCTTACTACTGTGGTAAACAATGGAAAGTAGTTTGTCCTTACTACTGTGGTAAACAATGGAGGGTAGTTCGTCCTTACTGCTGTGGTAAACAAAGGAGGGTAGTTCGTCCTTACTGCTGCGGTAAACAATGGAGGGAAGTTCGCCCCTTACTGCTGTGGTAAACAATGGAGGGTAGTTCGTCCTTACTGCTGCGGTAAACAATGGAGGGAAGTTCGTCCTTACTGCTGTGGTAAACAATGGAGGGAAGTTCGTCCTTACTGCTATGGTAAACAATGGAGGGAAGTTCGTCCTTACTATGGAAAACAATGGAGGGAAGTTCGTCCTTACTGCTGTGGTAAACAATGGAGGAAAGTTCGTCCTTACTGCTGTGGTAAACAATGGAGGGATGTTCGTCCTTACTGCTGTGTTAAACAATAGAGGGAAGTTCGTCCTTACTGCTGTGATAAACAATGGAGGGTAGTTCGTCTTTATTGCTATGGTAAACAATGTAGGGAAGTTCGTCCCTTACTGCTGTGGTAAACAATGGAGGGAGGTTCGTCCCTTACTGCTGTGGTAAACAATGGAGGGTAATTCGTCCTTACTGCTATAGTAAACAATGTAGGGAAGTTCATCCCTTACTGCTGTGGTATACAATGGAGGGAAGTTCGTCCCTTACTGCTGTGGTAAACAATGGAAAGCAGTTTATTGATCACGACGGTGTAATCCCTCAGCACGGCGGTAGGGCCCATGAACACGACGGCATAACCCCTGCTCTCACACCAATGCCTTGTGGGTCAGGCCAACGAAGGTCATGCCATCACAGTGGTGACCGTCGACGTGTCCGGGATTATAACTGGTCAGCAGGTGTGTGGGAGTAGACAGTAGTAACCACAAGGTACAACTAGCAACGCCGAGGAGGAATACTGTACTCTGGTGAGCACAGCTTAAGCGAGGTCAAAGTTCACACATCCGAGATACTAAGGCCAGACATCCAGGGATGAGGTTCAGACATCCAGGGATGAGGGTCAGACATCCAAGGATGAGGGTTAGACATCCAGGGTTCAGAGTCAGACATCCAGAGCTGAGGTCAGACATCCAGGGATGAGGTTCAGACATCCACTGTAGAGGGGTCAGACATCCAGAGCTGAGGTCAGACATCCAAGGCTGAGTTTCAGACATCCAGAGCCGAGGTCAGACATCCAGGGTTGAGGGTCAGACATCCAGGGTTGAGGTTCAGACATCCAGTGTAAAGGAGTCAGACATCCAGAGCTGAGGTCAGACATCCAGGGTTGAGGTTCAGACATCCAGGGTTGAGGGTCAGACATCCAGGGTTGAGGTTCAGACATCCAGGGTTGAGGTTCAGACATCCATTGTAGAGGGGTCAGACATCCAGAGCTGAGGTCAGACATCCAGGGTTGAGGTTCAGACATCCAGTGGTGAGGGGTCAGACATCCAGAGCTGAGGTCAGACATCCAGGGTTGAGGTTCAGACATCCAGTGGTGAGGGGTCAGACATCCAGAGCTGAGGTCAGACATCCAGGGTTGAGGTTCAGACATCCAGGGTTGAGGGTCAGACATCCAGGGTTGAGGTTCAGACATCCAGGGTTGAGGTTCAGACATCCATTGTAGAGGGGTGAGACATCCAGAGCTGAGGTCAGACATCCAGGGTTGAGGTTCAGACATCCATTGTAGAGGGGTCAGACATCCAGAGCTGAGGTCAGACATCCAGGGTTGAGGTTCAGACATCCAGTGGTGAGGGGTCAGACATCCAGAGCTGAGGTCAGACATCCAGGGATGAGGTTCAGACATCCAGGGTTGAGGTCAGACATCCAGGGATGAGGTTCAGACATCCAGGGTTGAGGTCAGACATCCAGCGTTGAGGTTCAGACGTCCAGGGTTGAGGTTCAGACATCCAGAGGTGAGGGTCAGACATCCAGAGCACCTCAACCTCAGTATGAGGTTGAGGTGCAGATAACTTGGAATGAGGAGGTTCAAGACACGTGAGGTTGAGGCTCAGGCCTCCAGGGATGAGGCTAAGACATTCAAGGATGAGATTTTGGCATCCAAAGTCGAAGATCAGACATGCAGGGTCGATGTTCAGACATCCAGGGTCGATGTTGAAATATCCAAAATCAACATTCAGGAATCCAGAGTCACGTCTCAGAAATCCAGGGTCAAAGGTCAGACATCCAGGATGGAGCCATCACCAAAGGCACCCTAGTGTGACACCAAAAAATGAACGCTGTGGTTGGCACCAGTCCAGGGTGACAGTCTGACCCCGGAGCGATCTGACCTGACCACCAAGTTACCATTTCCCTCTCAGCTGGGATTGGGTCTAGCCCCTCCAGTGTCCCCGCCAGTTGGTCTTCCTCTCCTACCATGGAAACGATATATATATATATATATATATATATATATATATATATATATATATATATATATATATATATATATATATATATTCATACTATTCGCCATTTCCCGCATTAGCGAGGTTGCGTTAAGAACAAAGGACTGGACCTTTGAGGGAATATCCTCAAATGGCCCCCTTCTCTGTCCCTTCTTTTGGAAAATTAAAAAAAACGAGAGGGGAGGATTTCCAGCCCCCCGCTCCCTTCCCTTTTAGTCGCCTTCTACGACACGCAGGGAATACGTGGGAAGTATTCTTTCTCCCCTATCCCCAGGGATAATATATATATATATATATATATATATATATATATATATATATATATATATATATATATATATATTCTGCGTACCTTTCACGCCCTTCCTACGAGTACTTTTGGATATACACACCTGACAGAGGCATTAATTACACAAAAGTCTGGAAACATATTACAAGAATCTATAAAGCCTACACCATCTTTTTACTTGCACATATCGTGGTCACCGACAGCTACTTGCCTAGTGTCCAGTATTACAAATCTCATGGTTAATGAGAATCCAACCCTCCAGATGTACTTGAGATACAACTAACAGGAGTTTACGGAGACATCCTAGGAGCACTTGCATGGCGGGTGACAACTCGCACCTCATTAGCTCCACACACACACACATAGCCTGGGGAAAACGGTACCGACGGGCTCCGCGAATGCCCGGACCCAAAAAAATACTAAAAGTGGAAAGGGCAGCAGGGCACCAGGGCCCAAGATAACCCACAGGAGAAGTGGAGGGGACCAGGACCAAAAAACACAAGGAGGAGTGGGGGGCACCAACCAAGAAACACACAGGAGGAGTGGGGGGGCACCCGGGTCCAAGAAACATCACAGGAGGATGGGGCACCAGGATCCAAGACAACTCAAGGAGAGTGGAGGGGACCAGGGTCCAAGACAACATCAAAGGACGAGTGGAAGGCACCAAGATCCATGATAGCACCACAGGAGGAGTGGAGGGCACCAGGATCCAAGACAACATCAAAGGACGAGTGGAAGGCACCAAGATCCATGATAGCACCACAGGAGGAGTGGAGGGCACCAGGATCCAAGACAACATCAAAGGACGAGTGGAAGGCACCAGGATCCAAGATAACATCACAGGAGGAGTGGAGGGCACCAGATCCAAGACAACATCACAGGAGGAGTGGAGGGCACCAGGATCCAAGATAACATCACAGGAGGAGTGGAGGGCACCAGGATCCAAGATAACATCACAGGAGGAGTGGAGGGCACCAGATCCAAGACAACATCAAAGGACGAGTGGAAGGCACCAGGATCCAAGACAACATCAAAGGACGAGTGGAAGGCACCAAGATCCATGATAGCACCACAGGAGGAGTGGAAGGCACCAGGATCCAAGATAACATCACAGGAGGAGTGGAGGGCACCAGGATCCAAGATAACATCACAGGAGGAGTGGAGGGCACCAGATCCAAGACAACATCAAAGGACGAGTGGAAGGCACCAGGATCCAAGATAACATCACAGGAGGAGTGGAGGGCACCAGATCCAAGACAACATCACAGGAGGAGTGGAAGGCACCAAGATCCATGATAGCACCACAGGAGGAGTGGAAGGCACCAAGATCCATGATAGCACCACAGGAGGAGTGGAAGGCACCAAGATCCATGATAGCACCACAGGAGGAGTGGAGGGCACCAGATCCAAGACAACATCAAAGGACGAGTGGAAGGCACCAGGATCCAAGACAACATCACAGGAGGAGTGGAGGGCACCAGGATCCAAGATAACATCACAGGAGGAGTGGAGGGCACCAGGATCCAAGATAACATCACAGGAGGAGTGGAAGGCACCAAGATCCATGATAGCACCACAGGAGGAGTGGAGGGCACCAGGATCCAAGATAACATCACAGGAGGAGTGGAGGGCACCAGGATCCAAGATAACATCACAGGAGGAGTGGAAGGCACCAGGATCCAAGATAACATCACAGGAGGAGTGGAAGGCACCAGGATCCAAGATAACATCACAGGAGGAGTGGAAGGCACCAAGATCCATGATAGCACCACAGGAGGAGTGGAGGGCACCAGGATCCAAGATAACATCACAGGAGGAGTGGAGGGCACCAGGATCCAAGATAACATCACAGGAGGAGTGGAAGGCACCAGGATCCAAGACAACATCACAGGAGGAGTGGAGGGCACCAGATCCAAGACAACATCACAGGAGGAGTGGAGGGCACCAGATCCAAGACAACATCAAAGGACGAGTGGAAGGCACCAAGATCCATGATAGCACCACAGGAGGAGTGGAAGGCACCAGGATCCAAGATAACATCACAGGAGGAGTGGAAGGCACCAAGATCCATGATAGCACCACAGGAGGAGTGGAAGGCACCAGGATCCAAGATAACATCACAGGAGGAGTGGAAGGCACCAGGATCCAAGATAACATCACAGGAGGAGTGGAAGGCACCAGGATCCAAGATAACATCACAGGAGGAGTGGAGGGCACCAGGATCCAAGATAACATCACAGGAGGAGTGGAAGGCACCAGGATCCAAGACAACATCAAAGGACGAGTGGAAGGCACCAGGATCCAAGATAACATCACAGGAGGAGTGGAGGGCACCAGGATCCAAGATAACATCACAGGAGGAGTGGAGGGCACCAGGATCCAAGATAACATCACAGGAGGAGTGGAGGGCACCAGGACCCAAGATAACACCACAGGAGAAGTGGAGGGCACCAGGATCCAAGATAACATCACAGGAGGAGTGGAGGGCACCAGATCCAAGACAACATCACAGGAGGAGTGGAAGGCACCAAGATCCATGATAGCACCACAGGAGGAGTGGAGGGCACCAGGATCCAAGATAACATCACAGGAGGAGTGGAGGGCACCAGATCCAAGACAACATCAAAGGACGAGTGGAAGGCACCAAGATCCATGATAGCACCACAGGAGGAGTGGAGGGCACCAGATCCAAGACAACATCAAAGGACGAGTGGAAGGCACCAAGATCCATGATAGCACCACAGGAGGAGTGGAGGGCACCAGGATCCAAGATAACATCACAGGAGGAGTGGAGGGCACCAGGATCCAAGATAACATCACAGGAGGAGTGGAGGGCACCAGGACCCAAGATAACACCACAGGAGAAGTGGAGGGCACCAGGACCCAAGATAACACCACAGGAGAAGTGGAGGGCACCAGATCCAAGACAACATCACAGGAGGAGTGGAGGGCACCAGATCCAAGACAACATCAAAGGACGAGTGGAAGGCACCAGGATCCAAGATAACATCACAGGAGGAGTGGAGGGCACCAGGATCCAAGATAACATCACAGGAGGAGTGGAAGGCACCAAGATCCATGATAGCACCACAGGAGGAGTGGAGGGCACCAGGATCCAAGATAACATCACAGGAGGAGTGGAGGGCACCAGGATCCAAGATAACATCACAGGAGGAGTGGAGGGCACCAGGATCCAAGATAACATCACAGGAGGAGTGGAGGGCACCAGGATCCAAGATAACATCACAGGAGGAGTGGAGGGCACCAGGATCCAAGATAACATCACAGGAGGAGTGGAAGGCACCAGATCCAAGACAACATCAAAGGACGAGTGGAAGGCACCAGGATCCAAGATAACATCACAGGAGGAGTGGAGGGCACCAGGATCCAAGATAACATCACAGGAGGAGTGGAAGGCACCAAGATCCATGATAGCACCACAGGAGGAGTGGAAGGCACCAGGATCCAAGATAACATCACAGGAGGAGTGGAAGGCACCAGGATCCAAGACAACATCACAGGAGGAGTGGAGGGCACCAGATCCAAGACAACATCACAGGAGGAGTGGAGGGCACCAGGATCCAAGATAACATCACAGGAGGAGTGGAGGGCACCAGGATCCAAGATAACATCACAGGAGGAGTGGAGGGCACCAGATCCAAGACAACATCAAAGGACGAGTGGAAGGCACCAAGATCCATGATAGCACCACAGGAGGAGTGGAAGGCACCAAGATCCATGATAGCACCACAGGAGGAGTGGAGGGCACCAGGACCCAAGATAACACCACAGGAGAAGTGGAGGGCACCAGATCCAAGACAACATCACAGGAGGAGTGGAAGGCACCAAGATCCATGATAGCACCACAGGAGGAGTGGAAGGCACCAAGATCCATGATAGCACCACAGGAGGAGTGGAGGGCACCAGATCCAAGACAACATCAAAGGACGAGTGGAAGGCACCAAGATCCATGATAGCACCACAGGAGGAGTGGAAGGCACCAAGATCCATGATAGCACCACAGGAGGAGTGGAGGGCACCAGGACCCAAGATAACACCACAGGAGAAGTGGAGGGCACCAGATCCAAGACAACATCACAGGAGGAGTGGAAGGCACCAAGATCCATGATAGCACCACAGGAGGAGTGGAGGGCACCAGGATCCAAGATAACATCACAGGAGGAGTGGAGGGCACCAGGATCCAAGACAACATCACAGGAGGAGTGGAGGGCACCAGGATCCAAGATAACATCACAGGAGGAGTGGAGGGCACCAGGATCCAAGATAACATCACAGGAGGAGTGGAGGGCACCAGGATCCAAGATAACATCACAGGAGGAGTGGAGGGCACCAGGATCCAAGACAACATCAAAGGACGAGTGGAAGGCACCAAGATCCATGATAGCACCACAGGAGGAGTGGAAGGCACCAGATCCAAGACAACATCACAGGAGGAGTGGAGGGCACCAGGATCCAAGATAACATCACAGGAGGAGTGGAAGGCACCAAGATCCATGATAGCACCACAGGAGGAGTGGAGGGCACCAGGACCCAAGATAACACCACAGGAGAAGTGGAGGGCACCAGATCCAAGACAACATCACAGGAGGAGTGGAGGGCACCAGGATCCAAGACAACATCAAAGGACGAGTGGAAGGCACCAAGATCCATGATAGCACCACAGGAGGAGTGGAGGGCACCAGGATCCAAGATAACATCACAGGAGGAGTGGAAGGCACCAAGATCCATGATAGCACCACAGGAGGAGTGGAGGGCACCAGGACCCAAGATAACACCACAGGAGAAGTGGAGGGCACCAGGACCCAAGATAACACCACAGGAGAAGTGGAGGGCACCAGGACCCAAGATAACACCACAGGAGAAGTGGAGGGCACCAGGATCCAAGATAACATCACAGGAGGAGTGGAGGGCACCAGATCCAAGACAACATCACAGGAGGAGTGGAGGGCACCAGATCCAAGACAACATCACAGGAGGAGTGGAAGGCACCAAGATCCATGATAGCACCACAGGAGGAGTGGAGGGCACCAGATCCAAGACAACATCACAGGAGGAGTGGAAGGCACCAGGATCTAAGACAACATCAAAGGACGAGTGGAAGGCACCAGGATCCAAGATAACATCACAGGAGGAGTGGAGGGCACCAGATCCAAGACAACATCAAAGGACGAGTGGAAGGCACCAAGATCCATGATAGCACCACAGGAGGAGTGGAAGGCACCAGGATCTAAGACAATATCACAGGAGGAGTGGAGGGCACCAGATCCAAGACAACATCAAAGGACGAGTGGAAGGCACCAAGATCCATGATAGCACCACAGGAGGAGTGGAGGGCACCAGATCCAAGACAACATCACAGGAGGAGTGGAGGGCACCAGGATCCAAGATAACATCACAGGAGGAGTGGAGGGCACCAGGATCCAAGATAACATCACAGGAGGAGTGGAGGGCACCAGATCCAAGACAACATCACAGGAGGAGTGGAGGGCACCAGATCCAAGACAACATCACAGGAGGAGTGGAGGGCACCAGGATCCAAGATAACATCACAGGAGGAGTGGAAGGCACCAAGATCCATGATAGCACCACAGGAGGAGTGGAGGGCACCAGATCCAAGACAACATCAAAGGACGAGTGGAAGGCACCAGGATCCAAGACAACATCAAAGGACGAGTGGAAGGCACCAAGATCCATGATAGCACCACAGGAGGAGTGGAAGGCACCAAGATCCATGATAGCACCACAGGAGGAGTGGAAGGCACCAAGATCCATGATAGCACCACAGGAGGAGTGGAAGGCACCAAGATCCATGATAGCACCACAGGAGGAGTGGAGGGCACCAGGATCCAAGACAACATCACAGGAGGAGTGGAGGGCACCAGATCCAAGACAACATCAAAGGACGAGTGGAAGGCACCAAGATCCATGATAGCACCACAGGAGGAGTGGAGGGCACCAGGATCCAAGATAACATCACAGGAGGAGTGGAGGGCACCAGGATCCAAGACAACATCAAAGGACGAGTGGAAGGCACCAAGATCCATGATAGCACCACAGGAGGAGTGGAGGGCACCAGGATCCAAGACAACATCACAGGAGGAGTGGAGGGCACCAGGATCCAAGATAACATCACAGGAGGAGTGGAAGGCACCAAGATCCATGATAGCACCACAGGAGGAGTGGAGGGCACCAGATCCAAGACAACATCACAGGAGGAGTGGAGGGCACCAGATCCAAGACAACATCAAAGGACGAGTGGAAGGCACCAGGATCCAAGACAACATCAAAGGACGAGTGGAAGGCACCAAGATCCATGATAGCACCACAGGAGGAGTGGAGGGCACCAGATCCAAGACAACATCAAAGGACGAGTGGAAGGCACCAAGATCCATGATAGCACCACAGGAGGAGTGGAGGCACCAGGATCCAAGATAACATCACAGGAGGAGTGGAGGGCACCAGATCCAAGACAACATCAAAGGACGAGTGGAAGGCACCAAGATCCATGATAGCACCACAGGAGGAGTGGAAGGCACCAAGATCCATGATAGCACCACAGGAGGAGTGGAAGGCACCAAGATCCATGATAGCACCACAGGAGGAGTGGAGGGCACCAGGATCCAAGATAACATCACAGGAGGAGTGGAGGGCACCAGGATCCAAGATAACATCACAGGAGGAGTGGAGGGCACCAGGATCCAAGATAACATCACAGGAGGAGTGGAGGGCACCAGGATCCAAGATAACATCACAGGAGGAGTGGAGGGCACCAGATCCAAGACAACATCAAAGGACGAGTGGAAGGCACCAGGATCCAAGATAACATCACAGGAGGAGTGGAGGGCACCAGATCCAAGACAACATCAAAGGACGAGTGGAAGGCACCAAGATCCATGATAGCACCACAGGAGGAGTGGAGGGCACCAGATCCAAGACAACATCACAGGAGGAGTGGAGGGCACCAGGATCCAAGACAACATCAAAGGACGAGTGGAAGGCACCAAGATCCATGATAGGGTGCTCGAGACTTAAGGTGAAGGTCGTGTGGCATGGCCTTGCTCCACCCTTACCTGCGTCTGACTCTCACAGGTCACCCAACTCTACACGGCCACGGTCCTCTTTTATGGAAAAGGCTCCGGTGTGAGGGACCGAATTCTTGACCTAGATCAGGCTTGGAAAGATATGAAGGGGAGGTGGAGGAAATAAGGACGAGTAATGAGCGCGAGGACAAGCAGTTAATAAAGGAAGAACAGTATGGTGCGTGAAAATATATTAACTCTACGTAACCCTGGGGTATTTCTTGGATGATATACAGAGCAAGACCAGCAGGCCAGACATGGATGGTGCAAGACGTTTCTGGGCACCTTTTCAATACTCTTCAGTCAGGAGGGTAATACTTCCCTGCCTTTTACTGTCTACAGCCAACTGACACAGAGGGTGTAAGAGGTTTCCGAGAATCACTTAAACACTAAGTCAGTAGGGTAGTACTTCCCTTAGGCGGCTGCTAACTAACTACACCATCTACTGACATGGAGGGGGTATGATGGATCCGGGCACCACTGCAACACTCCTAAGTTAGGAGGGTTGTACTTCCCTGAGTGGCCACCATCTACCACCTACTGACACGGAGGGTGGAAGATGGTTACGGGCCATCACTACAACACTCAGGAGGGCAGAGCTTCCCTGAGCTGCTGTCTACAACCTATTATCTATGAACCCCGGTCCACGTTGAGGGAATGAAAACCATCGGACGTTGTCACAGTTGTCTTGAGAATCATGCGTCCTCGGTGTCACGCCAGACACTAGACGAGGCAAATGAAATGTTGACGTTGCAAATTACACTCTAACAATATAAGGAAAGAGCTTTTTATTTTCCCTGTGTAGGTTCCCAGTCTAATTCGTGGTATCCTATCTAAAAACATGGCAAAATAAAAAAATAGATATACTGTTAAAATGACTAAACACGGTAAAGATTCAAAGTTTAAGAAAGAAAAAGAAAAAAATGTAAACCGTGTTCTGTTGCCGGACTGCACCTCTGGAGTGGATCCGCCGGTAACTATAAGGAAGAGAGGCTTGAGGTGTTATTGTTCACTTATATTTAAAGAGTAAATCCAAGAATTGCCACAACCTTCCTGAGACTCACCCTATCTTAAAACATTTACCTTTTTTTTTTTCAACATGTGTGCGATCAATCCTATAGGGAAATCAATATACGACTGAGCATACTGAAGGAGAAGGTTCAGTCAGTTCCACTTCATCTAAACCTGTTCATCAGCAATAAAACTAAGGGATCTCACTCTCCGGTCTCCCTGACTCTCTCACTGCGTGTCAAGTGTGCACGGCTGTGCGCGTCTGTGTCCCCTGTGCACATATCCTGCCTTGGTGCCCGTGCCTTGCATTAAGCACTCACTCTTCAGTCAGGAGTATTTCACCTTGTCAACGCCATCTTACTTCTCCACTTGAACCCCCTCTTCTTTCTTCGATGCGTTGCTTCTCTCTCTCTCTCTCTCTCTCTCTCTCTCTCTCTCTCTCTCTCTCTCTCTCTCTCTCTCTATTTCACCTCTATTACTTCAGCTTCTGCACTAAAAAAAGGTGGCTTCTCGCGTGCTTCCTTATCTGGCTGGATCTTGCAGCAAAGGCTTCGGATACTTTGTTCAGTTTTGGTGGTCGACTTAGAGAGAGAGAGAGAGAGAGAGAGAGAGAGAGAGAGAGAGAGAGAGAGAGAGAGAGAGAGAGAGAGAGAGAGAGAGAGAGAGAGCACAGACGCGAGCAACCAAGACGATTCCCTGACTGAGAAATAAATCTAAGAACAGCTGTGTTTGAAGACCTAAATTTACTTAACAAGAGAAAAGGTTAAGGAATGTTGCGACCAGGACAATCAAAATTATCACAGACTCTGAGAACCAAACATGCGGCTTAAGGCTCGACCAGTAACATAACACGGGGAGTAATGGATGTAGTACACCCACAAGACATTCTCTTTCGAACGAGGTAAAATCCTTTTTCCTCCAACAGGTTTGTTAACATTATGATTAACACACCAGGAACCATTGAAAGCAACTGAAATAAAGTTAACATATACTTTGCTGCACATCCACAAGTACCTATTTCTTTTGGCATGACTTTGTCGATGTTAGGTACTTTTCATAAGTATTTCTTCGGTCATGTGTTTCCACTTCCTAAACCTCCAAGTTTCCGACTCTCACACACAGTCCTCGAAAGGACCCAGTGGTCTGTTGCCGCTTGTATTTCTTTGTAATAATCATTTTGGTCATCATCAGGCACGAACCTCGATGTCGACACAAATGGTCGTGATTCGTAATGACTAATAATAATAATAATAATAATAATAATAATAACAACAATAATAATAATAATAATAATAATAATAATAATAATAATAATAATAATAGCAATAATAACAATAATAGCAATAATAATAATAATAATAATAATGATTTTTTTTTTTTTTTTTTTTTTTTTGCTTTGTCGCTGTCTCCCGCGTTTGCGAGGTAGCGCAAGGAAACAGACGAAAGAAATGGCCCAACCCACCAACATACACATGTATATACATACGTCCACACACGCAAATATACATACCTACACAGCTTTCCATGGTTTACCCCAGACGCTTCACATGCCTTGATTCAATCCACTGACAGCACGTTAACCCCGGTATACCACATCGCTCCAATTCACTCTATTCCTTGCCCTCCTTTCACCCTCCTGCATGTTCAGGCCCCGATCACACAAAATCTTTTTCACTCCATCTTTCCACCTCCAATTTGGTCTCCCTCTTCTCCTCGTTCCCTCCACCTCCGACACATATATCCTCTTGGTCAATCTTTCCTCACTCATTCTCTCCATGTGCCCAAACCATTTCAAAACACCCTCTTCTGCTCTCTCAACCACGCTCTTTTTATTTCTACACATCTTTCTTATCCTTACGTTACTTACTCGATCAAACCACCTCACACCACACATTGTCCTCAAACATCTCATTTCCAGCACATCCATCCTCCTGCGCACAACTCTATCCATTGCCCACGCCTCGCAACCATACAACATTGTTGGAACCACTATTCCTTCAAACATACCCATTTTTGCTTTCCGAGATAATGTTCTCGACTTCCACACATTCTTCAAGGCTCCCAGAATTTTCGCCCCCTCCCCCACCCTATGATCCACTTCCGCTTCCATGGTTCCATCCGCTGCCAGATCCACTCCCAGATATCTAAAACACTTCATTATAATAATAATAATAATAATAATAATAATAATAATAATAATAATAATAGCAATAATAATAATGATAATAATAACAATAATAACAATAATAATAATAATAATAATAATAATAATAATAATAATAATAAAATAAATGAAAATACAAAGAAATCAAGACTGACTCGCTCTTTTGCCTCTGGTGACATATGACGTACAGAACGGAAGATCTGTGGACTGTTTCCCCTCCCGCATAACCAGGGCATCTGCCGAGCCTTCCCGGGAATGGGAGAGGGGGGGGGGGCCTACCGACCTGCTGGCCCCCCTACCACGGCCTTGTGTCATCAACCAAGACCCATCTGTACCGTGGATCTTCATGACCAGTGATTTCTTTCTGAGAAAAAGACCTTCTAATGCTCAAGATAATGGACGGATGCTGGAGGATCCTTGGAGACATGCCAGAGAGACGAGGTCAAACCAAGAGAACAAAACGGTATCTCAAACCTTTAACTGGCGGGTGATCTTTATCTTGACCCAGGTAATGCCAGGGACAAAAGGATAAGGTCTGACAGGAACACTTAAAGGTCAAGAGAAGGACACTGAGCCGAGCGGACCTTCACACAAAGAAAACTTGGTTGGCAAAGGTTAGCGGGCAGACAAACGCCAACCACGGCCCAGCACAGGGGAGGCTGTCTGTGTGAGGCAAGTACATGTGATGAACCCCCGGCTGAGGCAAGCCCGTGTGACAACCATCCAGCTGAGGCAAGCCCATGTGACAACTATCCGGCTGAGGCAAGCCCATGTTATAATCCCCTGACTGAGGCAAGCTCATGTTATAACCCCATGACTGAGGCAAGCTCATGTTATAATACCCTGACTAAGGCAAGCTCATGTTATAACCCCATGACTGAGGCAAGCCCATGTTATAATACCCTGACTGAGGCAAGCTCATGTTATAACCCCATGACTGAGGCAAGCTCATGTTATAATACCCTGACTGAGGCAAGCTCATGTTATAACCCCATGACTGATGCAAGCTCATGTTATAACCCCATGACTGAGGCAAGCTCATGTTATAACACCATGACTGAGGCAAGCCCATGATATAACCCCCTGGCTGAGGCAAGCTCATGTTATAACCCCTTGGCTGAAGCAAGCTCATGTTTACGCAAGTATTTCTCGGTAAATTATTCAAAGAAAAACTCATATGAGAACTAATCCACACCATAACCAAAATGAAACTAAAAGTTACTTTTCAGCAGTAGAAACGCCCACACGTGAGTGAGGTAGAGTGAGGTATACACATACATATAGTGATATACCATAACAGACCAGTGTTCTACTGCTACTCTGTAGGGGAGACGGAGGATGACCTCAAGGTAAATATAGTTTCTACCTCAGTCTCCCTTATATCACCATTATTACCTTAACAATTTATCATTACTATCATAACCTGAAGACCCCCTTCCCCAGGGGTTCCAGCAGTTTCAAGGCTACGCTTCAATCAGTTACAGGGAAAGGATGGATCCTTCTGGAGTGAGAAGAGATTGTGCTTTTCACTCTCTGCAAAAACATTTGCGGGGGAATCCAGTAACGCCTCTTTCTTACCCCCAGCTGTCCATTCTATCCTTATAAGGCTCTTGCAGCACTCAGGAAGCTGGCCACGTCTAACATTCGAGAACACAGGTCATAATGTGTTGTGTGAGCGTTTGTGCAGACAATGCAAGATATCAAGAGTATTAAGTGAACGGTGTCTTCTTTATGGTAGTTGCAACGTTGGCATGGCAGGTCCTAAGACATGCTGAAACGGTGTTTGGAGTGATGGGTGATGTCCAGAGCGTAGACGGGACTATGTGACTCGTGTTTGTCTGGGGAGTGTGGTTTCTGATGGGTGTTTGCCTGGTGGGATAGAGTTTAAGAATGAGTTGGGGGTCGGTTGGCTCGTGCTTGTCACGATATTTCAGTGTGTATGTGTTCTGTCAGTTTTATATTTACTGGGGGGTAAGGTTACCTGTGAAAAAAGCTTACTGAAGCGTGAGACCAGTAAATTTTTTATTTTTACTTAGGGGCTGGTGGTTAGTTATAGAGCGGTTTGGGTGGGAGAGGTCTAGTGTTGTGGCACAGAACTGGCAGCCGAGCATGTTGACGTGGGACTGTACGGGGAGGATCTTCGTTTCATTGTGAAGGTGTTAAGAATTTGTGGTTTCTAGGCACCTTGTGATTATTCTGGATGCGCTATTTTGTGTGGTTCGCAACTTTGTTATATATTGCGAAAGACCAGGCAGGTGAGGCCTAGTTCTAAATCGAGCGGATGAATTGTTTGTGTAGGAGGATGTTGAGGGATTTTCCGCCTTATGCTGAGCATAAGGAAATGGAATAAAACCTTTCAATGGAACTTGTCCTTTCAAAGAAGTCCATTACTTTCCCGCCACTGATCGTAACGCAAATCTGAAGCTAAAGGAGTTCCGTAAAAGAGATGCTGAGGTTATGTAATCAAAATCATATGCACGCTACGGCGAAAAATGCTGTTTCTCTCAATCAAATCACTGCAGTGGGCTGGCTTCAACGCAATCTTACCTACACGTCACCGACAATTTCCTACCTTGCGTGAAAGCCAGAGTCCATGTCAGTATGGTCGTCAGGGGAGCAGTTGCCAGCCGCCGCCGCACTGGGAAACTAAAGAGATGTAGATCATATCTACAGGGATGTAGGAAACATATCAACAAAGAAACAAACGTACTTGCAAGATACTGCACAGCAGTGACGACGTGTAACATACTCGTAAAGCAGCGACAGTGTACATCATACTCGGTACAGCCACTGCTTCAAACGATTACAAGGTGGCCGCTGGCAACTCAAGGGTAGGGCCGTTGTGATGGTCTGTTCCCTTCCCAACATGGCTAAACCTGGAACTCTTCACCATCTCATGTCTTCCCTCAGAGATACAACCTGACTCTTTTCTTAAAAGGCAAGTTTTCCATATCATCCGCGACTCTTGGATTATTTCTTTTCTCTCTTTATTTTTCTGCCTTCTGACTCGTTTTATATCTCATCTCAGGCTCAGGCTTGGCCTCGAAGACGAATTCTGTCCGCGACCGGGGCCTTCGACGTTAAAAAAGAAAAAAAAAAAGAAAATAAAAATGCCACTGCACCTGAAAGATGATCTGCCCTAATGAAGGAATATACTAAAAAAAAAAAAAAAGGAAGGAGCTGATGATATGAATGGTGTTATCAACAGCAAGAACACCAATAATAATAATAATAATAATGATAATAATAATAATAATAATAATAATAATAATAATATGACGGGTAAATAAGTATACAGAAGTCACAATACACGTAACCACGAACCATGGTAGGTATGTGTCCAGGTGCACGTACTGGCGGCATACCAACGTCTGTATGATCTTTGTCGACGGCTCTGCTTTTTTATATGCAAGCATCAAATGACAAGGCCGAGCTCGCCGCCTAGGACGCCACCCACCCGGCGGGGACAGCCCCACCACACTGATGGACGCGGTCGTCTCTGCACCACCGCCCACGTCCTCATGCTCTTTTAAGTTATTTTCTTTTTTCTTTTTTTTCTTCGTGCACATGCATTTGCTACAACATGTCTGTCCGCATCATTTATTTAGCTAAATACCTTAGCAACAAGCAAACTGACTATGGCAAGGTCTAGTTCCATAATCCACCAATAATGTCAACAATGAGGGCACTAACTTGTAGCTAACCTACTTTTCCCTCATTAAATCATAACCCAAGGTCAGTAACACAGATATAAACGCTGAATGCTATACCAGACAATCTCTAATAAGTTACTGGCGAGGAAGAAGGCTACGCTACCCTCCTAGTCCAATTCAAGTGGCAACGCGTTCCCTCGCCGACAACTGCAGTAGAACAAGCAACCCGTACAAACATAATTCGCGTGACTGACATCCAGCGAGACCCTTTATAAACAAATTCCACGTACCCAAACCTTCGTAGAATCCTTCATCCTTCTAAAAAAAAAAAAATCATCACTGCCTCCAGACACCGGGGACCTACACCTTCAAATCCCACCGAGGTAACACGAAC